>NW_027510595.1:3515000-3815000 GCF_048772815.1 Callospermophilus lateralis
TGCGAAGTAGAAAGATCCTTCTAGGGGCCATCTGAATGCAAAGGTGGGCCATTCTGAGGCACAGAGAGTCTGCCAGGTCCAGCGTTTTACTGAAAAAGAAAGATTCTGAGCCCTTAAGCGGACTTTGGTCCAGTGATCAAGGTCAGAGACAGAGGCATTGAAGTGACCTGTCACATAATGAAAGATACACAAACAGTAAAAGCAACTCTCACGACACAGACAAGACAAGATAATAAAGACAGGCAATGAACGTCCAACACTGAGACCAAGACTGAGCAGCCGGCAAAACCCGATGGGCTGGCAATACCGAATCTGAAACAAAACATCACTGAGTCCAGGAGACTATTGTTCCTTGATTCCCGAGTCCTCTGTGGCGTCCCCCAGAGCCTGTGGCTCTGTGACACATCTGCCAGCCACCGTCAAAGAGAGCTCATGCAACTTCATCAACAGCCATTTTGCCAAGCCCTAACCTGAAACCTGAAACCAGAAAGAGGCGCCTTACTTTCCCTGAGAGTAGCCCATTGAGGTCTCTCTTCCGCCCCTGCCGGATCTCGAAGGAACCTCCATATATAAAGGTCGGGAGAGCGTTGGGGGAAGAGACCACCAAGAGACTCCCTCATGCAAAAGCAAAGGGTTTATTGGGGGTCCAGCATGCTGGGGCTCAGAGCTAATTTGAATAGAGCAGAGCTCATATACTTTCCTTGAAGTGGGCAGGGAGGGAAGTTTATTGATGAGTCTGGGCGAGTGAGCAGTTTGCGTGCAACTGGGTGAGGGAGTACATTCTGCAGTTTGGCAGTTGGGGACAGCACATTCTGGGAAAAAGATTAGAAAACAGTTCTCAAGATTTCAACAGTGTTTTATTAAGCATACAGAAAAACAGGAAGTGACAAGTACCTATTTTATTAACATTTCACAACCAACTATACTTTGCCAGATTTCCTAAAGTCTCTATCGATATCTGCATTCCTACATATTTTCCCCAGTTCTGCATTGTGACTGATTCTTCACATGTTCTGACATTTACATTCACTGTATACCCGAAACCCTATAGCTAAAGAACTTTTGGTCCAAATCCTATACTCACTCTCCTATATAAACCTACCGACTATCTTCCTAATACTACCGATTACTCCTTTTTGACTGTAAGTTCTCTTTTACAATCAATCATCCAAGTTACAAGGTCCTATGCAATTATATATCAATTTATCTGAGACATCTTTGCAGAACATAATTCAAAGCAAAGTATCCCATCTGTGCAGAAAATAAATCAAAGCTTAATACCGAAATCAAGGGCTCAATGCTTTTCTGGACTTCAAATCTTACCTAGATTTCTGTTTTCATACTCATATATTTCACCTATATATTCTTGTAAATATTGCAGGTTTCCAATACCATTATTCATCCAGCAGAATGATTTCTATTCCAAATCGAACCTGTTATTAACCCTAACCATACACTGTTCCCTCAATCTAACATAAGAGAAGAGCAAGGACAGAGTTGGTCTTAAAATACAGGAATGAAGGAAATCTTCCAACTGCTGAGAAACTAAAAGGTCCATGCACAAATGATCTCTAGAGAAGATGTAGGTAGCTATGAAGGAACTGAGAGAGCAAAAGTCATCTTCCTTTGCAAACAACATGGTCAGCATGAAGTGATGTGTCTGAATCAGCCTCTCTCTTCTTTATGTAGAGAAGAAGGACCAAACCAGGCCTGTGTGGAGAGCTGTTCCCAGTTACCAATGGTTGATATACCATCCTAACTTGTGAAAGTGTCACATAAAGTAGGGGAAGCCTCCATTTCATGGGACCTTTGGAAGTAAATGTTAAGACAATGTGGTTGCCAAGGCAGTGACCTCATTCAGTTCCTGAAGGAAGTGACCTCACCTCACATCCTTGGTGATGGAACTCTCTGAACTTGGGATCTAGGAAGCCAGGCACACAAATCTAGTCCCAGTCCCAGTCCCAGTGGTCTCACTTCTTTTGATTTATCAAGGACAGAGTCAGTCTTTCTTGCTACCTACTGATGTGAGGATAGCCAAATGACAGGAAAGATCTTAAGAGTGGCCTTTCCTGAGAAAGCAGGAAGTGGCTCACCGCTGTCTCCTGACAACTTCACAGAGTTGGCCAAGGAAACCAGATCTGAGACAAGACAGGCCATTTGATGGGAACATAGTATGGCCCAGCAGTCAGAGGACACACACGATAGTCAGAGACCTACTTTGAGGAAAGAGGTGCCTTTGTGGGTGTGGGTGTGTGTTTGTGATTTTGTCTAATGTTCTGAGAATAGGTAGGAAAGGCGGTTTGTTTGGTTTGGAGTGGACGGTTTCTAATAAGGGATTTGACAAGGCGAAGGTTTCTATGTCTGTGTATCCCACTGTGTCCATGGTTGTAGACATTAGAAAAAAGAATGCAGCAATTGATGTGTCCAGTCTAGTAGAAAGCTTACCAGCATTCTTCCTGCCCAATTTATGAATGGAATGCGGCTTGCCGTATGGATGGGTAACACCTGCTATCTTCCTAAGTTCCTGATTTCTTCCTGAATTCAGGCCACTCTCCAGAATTGGCTCATGGTTTTGTGTCCAAGATATGTACCACCTCCAAGCTCTGTGACATGGCCATGTACAGGATAGCTGAAGGGAATGGCGAGCATCTCAGAAAACTCAGATATCAGTGTGACCAGGAAAGTCTCAGTGGAGAAACCCTGCTTTTGGCCTATTGCTAACCTATTGTTCTGTTGCCCTGAATGTCAGGAAGGTCTTTGCCTCATGCCACCCCTTTGTGAAGACTGAAGAAAAAGTTTTCAAATGGAAATGAATGGGCATCTCCTGTGGCTCTTTGCTTAATTGCTTTGGAAAGGGATGTGTTTGAATCAGCCTCTTGGCCCTATGTGAGGTTATGGCTCAGATTTTCAGCACCTGATGGATGTAAAGAGAGATCCCATGTGTGCATCCAAAACCAAATTGGTCAAAAGAGCAGTCATTGTGGATGAAGTCTCTCGCCTTTATCTTTAAAGTTCTTGAACTCGATCAAGTGAGAATAGGGATCCTTTGGGTCAAATGAGTTCTTCAAAGACCTGCAGAGGTGCTTGTGTTTTCTCATGACGGCAAATCACATAAAACTATATACCTGATACTCAGTTTTCCACAAATTGGAGAAGCATAGAAGTATTAACGTCTAGCATATTTGATCAATCCTGGTTCACATGAAGGGTGTCCAGACCACCCTGATGTTACACCAATGAGGGCAAGGGAGTTATTTTGGCCACTCTCCTGGACTCCGTCACTCATGGAAACCTACAGCCAGAGGTTATGATTAGTGTCTATATGGAAGAAGATGAGGGCCATATGGGAGTGTTTTGGTTTTAATTTTGGTCATTTGTGTCCGGTTGGAAGACATGACTGAGAAAACCTGGGCTTGAACTCTGGTGTGATTCCCCTTATAGACTGAGTTCTGGAACTGACTTCAGAGAAGTATTGCCATGAATTTTGTTCGGATTTTAGGAGGCCACCTATGAGAATCACCCTTGGAAACAGAGATCTAGGCCCAGGGTGGCTTTCCAAAGAGCCCGGGAAATCTCAGCCAGGATATCACATGATTTTATTCTGAAAGACTTGGCATCCATAGTAGAGAGTCACAACACCCATGGACGTCACATTGTAGACCTCAATGGGCCTGGCTTCATGTGACCTTTTGGCCACTCTTTGGGAAGCCTTGCCTGTGAGAGTTCTCCAGAGCATTCATTGAAATGAGCTTCCTCACCATTTAATGGTTCCTGAATGAATTGAAACCCACAGTGCCTCCAACGTCATCTTTGAAAAATGCCTTGATAAATACCATGAAATTTTTGAAATTTCCATGACCAGGTGGCACTGGAGAACCTTTGGATGTTGCTGATCATGAGTGTACTAGACAGTGCCTTGATTGACTGGGCTTCATGAAAATGGTGCAGAACAGAGATGCCAGTAAGTTGGAACCTGCTGAGTAATGTGCCTAGAGCAGTGGTGGGAAGGTGTGTGATAAAAAATTTGTTTTTGGGCCATGTGGATCTGCCATTGGCTTCCAAATGGCTTGTGACTGACATGGTGCAGCCAGCAGACCCTTACATGAAAAGGCATCTTGTTATATGGAGATGTTTCCGGGCAATGTTCAGAATCAGGTTGCTATGGACATGGGGCCAAGCTATGTGCGTTAGAAGCCTGGTTGGTGCATTCTCCTGCAGACGCTGACTCACCACACATGACAGATTTGCCTCCAGAACTGTGTCCCAGTTGAACTCCTTTAATTTCATGAAGCAATTGCCAAAGTCCCAGTGCAGCAGCAAGAAACACCACGAAAATAGAAGATGACCAAATGGCTTCACAGTCCACATGAAAAGACACTTATCCCCCAATGGTCACCGTTTACTTACAAAGAGAGAATTCAGCACTGCTGCCTCATGTTTCTTTGGAAAATAAGAAACCATTTCCTCCAGGTCACATAGATGCAGACACAGATTTGATGGTCTCACTAGAAAGCGGCTAAAGCTCCTGACAACAACATATATTTCAAGTGCCCAACCTCAGAGGCAGTTTCTCAAGAAGTATTTAGGCCAGCAGAGCTCCATGTTTATGGAGTTTTTACCCTGTCCCATACTTTTGGAAACTCCTCTACCACTGCCAAGGTTGTAAACCCCTGAGCATATTCCATTCCATATATATATTCACAGATTTTCTAACTCTTCTCCTCTAATTGTGTCTTAGTTTGGGCGAAGGTAATGTCAAGGAATTGTTCTGGATGAGAGTGGGAAGATTTTGTTTAGCACATATTTGTATACACATTGGATTCCTTTTTCTATTTTACATTTGAAATACTGAATCCCTGACACTAACACATACCCTAATAGATTCTGAGTACTAATCATAATATGATGGAGAAAAATAACCGAAACAGAATAGAAATACAAGCAGTTCAGAGGACGCATGTTGTATTTTTGGACTTGCGTTTTGCATTATATAGGGTAGGAGTTATAAATCTAGTCCATTATTAATTGAAATAGTTCTCCATGTTCTTTTAATGTTAACAAATATGTGAATTCCTGTCTCCCTTTCTCTGTAGTCTATTCAGCACATGTATTTTTATATGCACATATTGAATCCTACCTGGTATCACACGCAAATTTTCATGAGTTACATGACTTGGCAGATACAAACTGTGAGAAGAGATCACTCCTCCTAAACGATGTAGGAACTGAAAATTCAACCTATGGGGGAGCTTCCTAGTTAAAAAAAGTTATACATAAATCCATATCGACTAAAATGAATATTTTTGGATGTGTGGATGATATATATTTCACTGTGTAATTAGATTGGCATATATATATATATATATATATATATATATATATATATATATATATATATATATATACTCTCCAGATATTTCATAATATTTAACATATGTGTCTTATTATACACTCCCTAAATTTATTCTTGTTCATATATGTGGATTTATAATCAAATTTTCACAAGATTATTCTCAGAAATATTCATTCACCTGAAATACATATTTGTTTCCTAGTATTGAAAACTAACTTCAGTGAATAGTGCATATAAATCCTAATATTTCTACAGTAACTAACCCAGTTTAATATCAATGCAAGTAGATTCCTATGGGACATGACATTTATTTTGAAGTTCATTTTTATTCAACACTGGTACTTTTCTATTTCTTGAGTTTATGCACATTATAGCATATATATTTCATCCACACGTTCACAAATTTATAGGCATTTATTTCACTTTCAATCACTTTCTGCTTCAGAAACATGTATTCCTCCATGTGTCTGACTGGTCTTTTCATGAGACTTCTTTCCAAACACATTATTTTCGATTTCCATAATCACTTTTGAAGCAAAACTCACACACTCTTCATGATAAACCATAACACTAAGATTACAATTAGACGTATAACTAGTTGTTATGAATGATTCTATATCAATATATGATTTCTTATATATTTTCAGATATCAATTCAATCCATTATTTAAAGTGGAACCAGTTATATTATTTATTAACTGTATGATCTATTCATGCATTATCTCTATATTTATAGACACAGGGTACACCTCGTTGTACCCCCAATACTAATTTATACATATTTTAAATATTGCTGCCAGAAATGGTCGAAGAAATACTCATGTCATCTGATCTACATATACATTTTATCACAGTAATATTCTGGACCAAAAAAGCAAAGGTCACTCTTAAGATTGTACCAAAGCCTAAATGTAAAGTGAGCATGGATTACTAAAACCTTCCATGTCCAGGTTTCCTAATGCTCTGAAATGTCAATCGTATTGGTGACTACATATTTGTTTCTTCCTAAGATTATATATTCAACCTCAAGCCTGTTGAAAATGTCTAATCCTATCACTCACTTTATACTTTGCCTGATTTAGTAATGTCTCTATTTATGTCTGTATTCCTACATATTTTCCCCTGTTCATCATTGTGACTGACTCTTCACATATGCTGACTTTTACATTCACTGTCTACCCGAAACCCTATTGCTTAAGATCTTTTGCTCTAAATCCTATACTCACTCTTCTTTCTAAACCTACCAACTATCTTCCTAATCCTACCGACTATCTCTTTTTGAGTGGATGTTCTCTTCGTCATTCAATCATCCAAGGTACAAGCTCCTATGCCATTGTATATAGATTTATCTGAGACATTTTTGCAGAACATCATTCAAAGCTATGTGTACCAATTAAGGGCCCAATGCCCTTCTGGGCTACATATCTTCCCTAGATTTCTATTTTTATACTTATATTTCACCTATATATTCTTGTAAATATCATAGTTTCCCAATACCATTATTTGTCATGCAGAAATATTCCTAACCCAAATTGAACATGTTATTAACTCAAACCATACACTGTTCTCTCAATCAAACTTTACAGAAGAGCAGGGACAGGGTTAGTTTTACAATACAGGAATGTAGGGCATCTTCCACCTGTTGAGAACATCAAAGGTCCATGCAGAAATGATCTTTTGAGAAGATGTAGGCAGCTATGAAAGACTGAGAGAGAAAAGTCATCTTCTATGGCAAACAACCTCGTCAGCATGAAGGGATGTGTATGAATCAGCCTCTCTCTTCTTAATGTAGAGAAGATGGACCAAACCAGTCCTAGGTGGAGAGCGGTTCCCGAGTGCCCATGGTTTATATACCATTCTAACTTATGAAAATGTCACAGGAAGTAGGGGCAGCCTCCATCTCATGGGACCCTTGAAAGCAACTGTTCGTACAAAGTGGTTGTCAAGGCAGTGACCTCATTCAGTTCCTGAAGAAGTGATCTACCTCACTTTCTTGGTGATGGAACTCTCTGAACTTCAGATCCAGGAAGCCAGGCACCTGGAGCCAGTCCAGTCCAATACCCATTGGCTCATTTTTTTGGATTTACCAAGGAGAGTGTCAGTCTTTCTTGGTACCTACAGATGTGAGGATGGCCAAATACCAGGAGAGCTCTGAATAGGGTCCTTTCCTGAGAAAGCAGGTGGTGGTTCACTGCTGGCTCCTGACAACTTCACAGAGTTGGCCAAGGAGACCAGATCTGAGATAGGACAGGCCATTTTGGGGAAACATAGTTTGGCCCACCACTCAAAGGACACTCCGGATAGTCACAGAGTTACATGGGGGAAGGATGTGCCTTTGTGGGTGTGATTCAGGTTTTGTCTCATGATCTGAGAATAGGTAGGAAAGGTGGTTTGTTTGATTTGGAGTGGACTTCTTCTAGTAAGTAGTTTGACAAGGCGAGTGTTTCTATGTCTGTGTATCCACTGTGTCCATGGTTGTAGATATTAGAAAAGAGAATGCAACAATTGATGTGTCCTGTATAGTAGAAAGATTCCCAGCATTCATCTTGCCCAACTTATGAATGAACTGAGGCTTGCCTTATCCATGGGCAACACCTGCTATCTTCCTAAGTTTCTGTTTCCTTCCGGAATTCTAGCCACTCTCCAGAATAGGCTCATGGTTTTGTGTCCAAGATATGTACCACCTCCAAGATCTGTGACATGGCCATGTACTGGATAGCTGAAGTGAATGGCGAGCATCTCAGAAAACTCAGATATCAGTGTGACCAAGAAAGTCTCAGTGGAGAAACCCTGCTTTGGGCCTTTTGCTTATCAATTGTTCTGTTGCCCTGAATGTCAGGAAGATCTTTGCCTAAGGCCACCCCATTGTGAAGCCTGAAGAAAACAGTTTTCAAATGCAAATGAATGGGCATCACCTGTTGTTCTTTGCTTAATTGCTTTGGAAAGGAATGTGTCTGAATAACCTCATGGCCCTGTGTGAGGTTGTGGCTTAGATTCTCAGCACCTGATTTATGTAAAGAGATATGCCATGAGTGCACCCAAAACCACAATGGCCAAAAGAGCAGTTATTGTGAATGAAGTTTCTCACATTCATTTGTAAGTTTCCTGACCCCCATCAAGTGTTAATAGGGATCCTTTGGGTCAAATTATTTATTCAAAGCCCTGCAGAGGCTAGCCCATAGGTTTTTGGGTTTTCTCATGACTCCAAATCATATAAAGAATCTATACCTGACAGTCAGTAGGCCTCAAATTGGAGATGCAGAGCAGTATTAACACCTGGCCTATTTGATAACTCCTGGTTCACAGGATGGGTGTCCAGGCCACCGTGAATTTAGGCAAATGAGGGGCAAGAGAGCTTATTATTGAGACTGTCTTGGGCTGCACCCCTCATGGAAAACTCCAGCCAGAGTTTATGATTAATGTCTATATGGAAGAAGATGATGGCCATGTGGGAGTGTTTTGGTTTTAATTGTGGTCATTTGTGTAGCGGTTGAAAGAGATGACTGGATCCACCTGGGCTTGAACTCTGGTGTGATTCCTCTTAGAGACTGAGTTCTGAAACTGACCTCAGAGAAGTATTGCCATGAAATGTGTTGGGATTTTAGGAGGCCACGCATGAGAATCGCCCTTGGAAACTGAGATCGAGGGCAGGGTGGCTTTCCAGATTGCACTGGAAATCTCAGCCAGGATATCACATGATTTTATTCTGAAAGACTTGGCAGCCATAGTTGAGAGTCTCAACACACATGGAACTCACATTGTAGACCTCAATGATCCTGGCTTCATGTGACCTTTTGGCCACTCTTTGGGAAGGCTTGCCTGTGAGTGTTCTCCAGAGATTTCATTGAAATGAGCTTCCTTACCATATAATGGTTTCTGCATGAATTGAAACCCACAGTGCCTCCAACATCATCCTTCAAAAATGGCTAAATAAATACCAACAAATTTCTGAAATTTCCATGAACCTTTGGATGTCATGTTGCTGATCATGAGTGAAATAATTCCCCACGGAAAGACACTTCAAAGGGAGAATTCCAATTTTATTGCAAAAAAGCTGTGTGATTATATAGAACTAAGGAGGAGATGGTAGGGCTTAGATAAATGGCAGCAACCCGTTTATTGAAAGCAAGTTCTTTCAGATATCATCTCCAGAACCCAGGAATTAGTTCTCTTTGGGGCTAAGGTTCTCCACCAGTGAGATTTGAAATTGGCGCTGGCGGGAGAGTTCACAAGGGTGGGAACTTTTCGCACCACTGCAGAAATGAAGAAGGTAGGAAGAAGAAGTCCTTAGGCACCATGTTGGGGTTTTTCTCTGGGGTATGGCTGCCATTTATACTTTTCCCAACATTCCTCCCTTTTTGTTTTCTTAGGAAGAGGGGCGTTGTTTTTAGATCCGGCTGCTTCCTGCTGTATGGGGGTGCTGTGAGGCCTAGAAAGGGAAGGGGAGGAATGCTCGGGGGGCAGGTCTGGGAATATCATGGCAGCAAGAAATAAAACCCAGTGGCTATAGACAGCTACTTCCGTAGGGGTGAAGTCAATGAAAGTTCCCTGAAGCCACAAGTTGTCGATGGCATGGAACCAGTCCTGGATGGAGGAGATTGTTGGTATCAGCCACTGGTCCTTTAACAGAGACTCTAGAAAATACTGAAAGCGTTGCCTGGACAAGGTGCCACAGGACCTGAAGAAGATCAGAGTGAATAAAAACAGAATGAAGATAAAAATTAAAGCAAAGGTCAATTTTTGGCAGAAGTTCCATGTTGGGGTAGTGACATAGAAGAGGCCAAGGGACATGAGGAAGCTTAGAAGGTCATAAAGATTCAAGAATCCAGGATGGCAGATTAAGAGGTTTTCCGAGCTTGTTGTCTCCCACTGTCTGATGTCCATTGCATTCCATCGTGCCTGGTAGTGAGCTTCATCACGGAGTGAACTGTTCTCTTGGAGATGTTGGGGGTTCGTCGGTCATCAGAGGCTGGTAGTGACTAAGCAAAAGCTGGTTGAAAGTTTGATTACGAATTTTTTGCAGTTGGGTTTGAAGGAACTTCATTATGCAGGGCAAGAGAGCACAAAAAAGGAGCATCCCAATAAGGGGCCCAGAGAGAGGTAGTAAGTACATGGCAAGATAGGATTGGAAGAACCTTGTTATGGGATTGGAGGAGGTAGGTTTGAGCAATTGGGTCGATAATTCCTGCAATTTAACAACTTTTTTTTTTATTAGCCCAGATTCATTAACATAATAGCAACATTCTCTCTGAGGAATAGGCATGTACCCCCTTTTTCTGCAGTGAGAAGATCAATTGCCCTTCGGTTCTGTAAAGCCACTTGTGCCAATAAAGTAACCTGCCACTGCAAGGAGCCAAGAGACTCAGCAGTGGTATCGAGTGCTTCCTGCAGTTTTTGTTGCACGTCATTGGATGCCCATAGAGCATTACCTATAGCTCCACCAGAGAGACCGAGACTCGCCACTGAGGTTGTTAAAGTGAGGCCTACCAGAACGGGCAGAAAGACTGCCCTACGGGTGCGGGAAGGTAGGGCCAACTGTCGGAATTCAGTGGGAGTATACAAAGAAAGCAGAGGAACTACAGTAACCAAGATACAGGTGTCAGAGACATTGATCATTGAGGTACTTAAAGACCAATTACACCAGATGAAATGTCCAGGTTGCATAAACCCAGGGCTCTATGGGGTGCTATAGCTCAAGGAACAAATGGGTAAAGGATTCATTATTGGCAGGTGGATACAGATGAAAGGAAATAAAGTATTGTTGGAATAACTTTCCCACAGTGGGATATGTGTCACATGTAGGGGTTGTCCTTACTTAGAGAAATTGTAGGTTTTTGCTGAAATATTTCCTGCCGCTAATGGGACCGCTGCTAGAAGTGGACGACTAAGTGAAGCACAGAGAAAGCACTGAGAAGTAGGCACCAAAAGAATGGAGGAGTTTAATAATCGAAGAGTTTGGTGTAGCAAATTGAGCCATGTGGAAGGGGGACCTTAGGGGGTTGAAGGCTCTGAATCCTCTTTGGATGAGCTATGGATAAGATCTCGAAGTTTTGATTCTGACTCCTTAATGTGTTCGACTACCTGGATGGTTGCCTTAGGTGGCGTAATCAGGGTGCGGCCAACAGTCATCCACCCTGTGGGTCTGGCTGAGGTTGTCCGAGCATAGACAGCAAACTCAACATAGCCCCAACGTTTGGCCTTGGGGTCAGGTGTATCTGAAGTATATGATCCATTGTTATCGGATGAAGAGCCTTTATGCCACTTTAGGTAACTAGAAGTCCACCCTTCAGGGTAGCCAAGTGAGTGGTAAGAACAGCTACCACGTTCATCATGGAACCTGCATGACCAATAGGGACACCCATTATATATCTCAGGCCACCAATGACAATAGTCTTTGGTTTGATTAAAAAGGAAGCAAATGAAAGGCCAGTTCCAGCTACCAGGGACGAAGGTCCTTGAAGGTGACAATTTTAGGGGATTAGAGGTGCAGTTGTGGATGAAGCAAGTAGTTGCATCCACTGCGCGGACCTTCTGCATGCCATGTTCTGAGTATCGTTCCCGAAGAGTGAATAAATACATGGTAGGTTAGGAGGGTAAAGACAAGTCCCAACAGAGCACAGAAAAGAAGCAGAGCACAAAAAAACAAGCAGTTAGAGAAGACTAGGGTGTTGAGAGAGCTCATTGTGCCTTCTTTAAGAGAAATTGGGCTGCACGGAACACCGTGTGAGCCACAACTTAAATGGGTGAGATGGGTTTGGAAAGCAGGAGTAAAGGGGAGGTTCAGGAGGTGATTCTTGGAGTTCCTCTGGGGTGGTCCTGTCGTCAGCAGGTGGGGCCTCCTGGTGATATGGCTTCAACCTAGAAATGGGAATCCAGGGAGTGAGATGGTTGTCTGATAAGGAGAGTTTGGCAGTGGTGGGGTTACAGAGAATGACAGGATAGGGGCCTTCCCATTTTGGTGCAAGAGTCCCTTTCTCCTCTGGGGTATTATAATAGACTAGACTCCCAGGTGTTAAGGGAGGAGTGTTTGGAGAGGAGACTGGGTCTGGAAGAAGCCAGTTCTGATATTTCCAGTGTTCGGAGCGGAGATGAAACAAGAGAGGCAAAGACAAATCTCGGGTGAGAGGTCCTTGTGAAATGACCAACCCAGGGGGTATAAGAGGTCTTCCATACATTATCTCAAAGGGAGACAGTAAAGATGGTTTCTTAGGGAGAGCTCTGATTCGAAGCAAAGCCAAGGGAAGGATTTTGACCCAGTCTAAGTTTAATTCCATTGTCAATTTGGTAAGGACTTCCTTCAGAGTACGATTTACCCTTTCCACTTTCCCTGAAGCCTGGGGGTAATATGGAGAGTGGAAATGCCACTTGAAAGAGAGGGCTTGAGAGACCTTTTTTGTGATCCTAGAAATAATCTCAGGGCCATTGTCATATTGTAGGGAAGTCGGCATACAAAACCTGGGGATGATGTCTGTCAGTTAGATTGAAGCTACAGTGGAAGCCTTTTTATTGGAAGTGGGAAATGCCTCAACCCAAACAGAGAAAGTGTCCACAAAGACAAGGAGGTATTTAGTGTGCCATACTGTGGGCATGTTGGTGAAGTCTACTTGCCAGTCAGCAGCGGGAATGTGTCTCCGGGCTTGGTGGAAAGGGAAAGGTTTGGGCCTTAAAGGAGTATGAGTGTTGGTCCGCTAACAGATCTGACAATTAGAGGCTATATTCTCTAGCATGGCTATGTCAGAAGGGTTGAGGGAGAAGAAGCTCTGTAAAAAAAGGGTCAAAGACTGAGAATTGGAATGGTGTAGAGTATGAAGGAACTTGAAAAGATTTTTGTTCTTACTGGAAGAAGTAGGGGCTTCAGATGAGCTGTCTAAAGTGGCCATAATATGTCCCCCATGGGGGCCATAATTGGAAGTGGTAGCAGCCATTCGTGCCGCCTGGTCAGCTTTGGCATTGCCCTCAGTGATAAGAGAGCCGTCCTTCTGATGTGACCTACAATGGACAACTCCGAACTGGGTGGGTAAGTGGGAGGCCTCTATCAGATTGGTTAAAAGAGCCGAATTAGTGATCGCATTACCTTTGGTGGTAAGTAGGCCTCGCTCCTTTCATATTGAAGCATGGGATAATAAGATCTGGAAGACATATTTTGAATCAGTATAGAGTGTGAGGGATTTGCCTTGTGCTAGTAGGCAGGCACGAGTGGCTCCTATAAGTTCAATCTGCTGGTTGGTAGTTCCTGAAGGCATAGCTTTGGCCTCTATAATCTCAGTGGCTGAAACTACAGCGTATCCAGAGTAATGAGTGCCGTTCTGCCTAAAGGAACTGCTGTCAGTAAACCAGATAAGGTCAGGCTTGGTGAGTGGTTCCTCAGAAATGGAACAATGACAGCGGAGGAAATCATCTAAGGTTTCCAAGCAATTATGAGTTGGTGTGTTAGACGTGGGAGTCATTGGGAGCAGTGAGGCAGGGTTCAGTGCAGAGCATGGGAGGAAAGTAATATTAGGGTTTTCCTGAAAGAAAGTGAGGAGCGACAGAACTCTGGATGGAGGAAGGGTTTGAAGGCCCTTATAAGCTGAAAGATCTTTCAAGTGATGTGGGGAGTGGATAGTTCAAGGTGCCACAAAAGTCAGCTTAGAGGCTTCTTTGTGTAAAATTTGTCCAGCAACCAGAGCTCTTAAGCAAGGGGCCCACCCACGAATGGTAGAGTCTAGTTTTTTGGAAAATATGCCACAGGTGCAAATGTAGGCCCATAGTTTTGACCTAAGACCCTAAGTGCTTGCCCCCCTTTTTCATGGACATATAGATGAAATGGTCTTGAAAGATCAGGAAGGTGAAGGGCAGGTGCCTTTAAGAGGAGTTGCTGAAGCCTGCAGAAGTGGTAGATGGGGGAGAAGACAAGAGATTCACTAGGGGGTCCATTTGCTAGGTCATACAGGGGTTTGGATAGAAGAGAATAATTTGGGATCCAGGCCCTAAAATAACCTGCTACTTCTAGGAATGATAGTATTTTGGCTTTCATATGGGGCACTGGAAGATCAGAGAGGAGTTGCCTCCTATCCAGTGTTATTTCCTTTTTCCCAGGTGTAAGGCAAAAACCAAGAGAGGTGACAGAAGACTGGGAAACCTGTGTCTTGTGGGGAGACTCCCTATATCCCTTGTCTGCTAGGAAATTAAGAAGCTGAACGGTGTGGGATTGAGAGTGTTCCCAGAGGGACTACATAGAAGAAGGTCATTGACATATTGATGGAGAATAGAGTCAGGACAGGTGGGGTGAAAGGATGTGAGGTCCTGGGCAAGAACTTGGCAAAAGAGATGGGGGCTGAATCCCCGTGGGAGGACAGTCCAGCAAAGCTGATGAGAATGGTGGATGTGAGAGTCAGTCCACGTAAAAGCAAAGATATTCTGAGATTCTGAGAACAAGGGAATAGAAAAGAATGCATCTTTTAAATCTAGGACCGAGAAGTGGGTAGTAGTGGCAGGAATCTGAGAGAGGAGGGTGTAAGGGTTGGGCACTAGCGGGTGGATGGGGACCACAGAGGAGTTGACAAGGAGAAGGTCTTGAACCAGCCTGTAGGACACGTTAGGTTTCTTAAGTGCCAGAATGGGGGTGTTGAACGGAGAGTGTGTAGGCCTAAGATACCCCTTTCATAATAAATCCTGGATGATGGGTTCTAATTCGAGGAGGGCTGTGGTTGTGAGTGGATATTTTGGTTGACTAATATATCTTGAAGGGTCCCGTAAGACAATATGAATAGGACTGCATTTAGCCATAAAGGGTGTAGTTGTGTCCCAAACCTCAGGCTTAACTAGTTTAGAGAGTCATGGAGGAGTGCATGAAGGAGGTGTATCTGCCCCTAGGAACATCATGAGGAAATGAGAGGTAGGAGAGGTGTGGGGTGATATGTGAATGGTGACTTTTCATAGTGAGAGTATGTCCCTTCCCAGAAGGGGAATGGGGCAATGGCTCATAACGAAAAAGAAGTGAGTGAAGGACAAAAGGGATCCCTGCATATAACATGATGGGGGGGTTTGAGGGAAAATCTATTTAACTCCTACCCTGACAATAGGAGTTTTTGAGGGTGTGGTAGAACCCCAATACTCCCTTAAGACTGATAAAGCGGCACCAGTATCCAAGAGGAAGGTAATGAAGCATCCATCCACCAGGAAGGTAACCCTAGGCTCTTGATTCTTGATGGTAATAGTCTGGAGGGAAAGCCCAGGACTCCGTCAATCCTCCTCTGCCAAGCCCAAGAGAGGCTGAGGTTGCCGGGCGGCTGACCAATCTCCCTTTTGGGTTGTTGGGCAGTCTGCCCCCCAGTGTCCCCTTTGATGGCATTTTGGGCAGGGGTTGTACGGTGTCCTCAGTGAAGGACAATCCCTGGCCCAATGTCTCTCCTTACCACATTTGAAGCAAGCTCCCGGGGGTGTCATATTGGGATGGCGTGGTGATGGCCTTCTCTGAATGACCTGGGCCAACATTTGGAATTTGGCATTTTCAGCCCTCTGCCTACGGCATTCACTTTCATCCTCTCTATCATAAAAAACCTTGAAAATGAAGATTTTGGTCTAAGGAGTAGCAGGGCCCTGTTCAAGCTTTTTAAGCTTGGCTTTAATGTCAGGGTAGCTTTGGGCCAGAACATATGTCATTAAGACATGACGGCCATCAGGGGTTTCTGGGTTGAGGTTTGTGTACTGTTAAATGGCCTTGGTTAGTGTATCCAGGAATTCTGAAGGTGTTTCCTCCTTCCTTTGAATGACCTTCTGCACCTTTTTAAAGTTAACAGCCTTGCGGATGGCCTTTTTCAGGCCCGCCAAGAGGCAGGATGTAAAAAGGTCACTAGACTGTAAGCCTTCAGGGGTGTTGTAATCCCATAGGGGATCCTGCTCTGGGACAGCATGAGGGCCTGTGGGGTGGTTAGGATTGGTCCTATGATTTTCATCAGCATGGGCTTGGGCTAGCTCCCAGACCCATTGCCTTTCCTCAGGGAGAAGTTTATTGGCCAAGAGCATGTAGATGTCATGTTGAGTGAGGCTATATGCTTGCAGGACCCATTGAAACTCCCGAATGTAAGTGGTGGGGTCAGTGGTGAATGAGCCTAACTTCCTCTCTAGCTGAGTAATGTCCGACATGGAGAAGGGCACGTGGACTCTGATGACACCCTCGGGACCAGCTACCTCACGAAGGGGTGCGATGGTCTTGGGGGTGGGAAGGAGTCCCTTAGACCTGGTAACAGGAGGACTGAAAGAGGCAGGAGGCGGACAGGAAGGAGAGGGAGGGGAAGGGAGTGTCTCTTTGGAAGAGGAGGAGGTGGAGCAGGCAGAAGAGGGCGGAGGGGAGGAGGATGAAATGGAAGGCTGAGGATCCTTGGAATCAGGCAGAGGAAGAGGAGGGTATAGCGGGAGAGAAGGGGCAGATAGGACTGGGGGATAAGGTGAGGGTTAATCTGCTGGGCTGAATGAGGAAGAATCTGTGAAGTCAGGAGTAGAAGTAGGGGAAGAGAAGGGTTTGCAAACAAGGAGGACCTGAGAGGGAGGGCAGGAGGAGCAGCGACAGGGTGCTGTGTGAGAAGGCTAAAACCTTAAATGCAGGGAATCTCACTCCACTTTTTCAGATGCTGGCAGTAGTTAAAAAGATCCCAGAGAAGGTTTGGATGTAAGGAGCTTTCTGGAGGCCAATGATTTCCATTATCCAGTGGATATGTAGGCCAATCTTGGGTACAGAATTTGATTAGAAGTTTGGGCTTGATGTCTGGTGTGAGGGAGAGTGTGGCCAGATTTTTTATTAAACATTTGAGAGGTGAGGCTTCAGGTACAGATGAAGAGGTGCCCATTGTCACAGGGAGAGAAGGAAGAGAGAGAGAGAGAGAGAGAGAATAAGAGTAAGCGAGAGAGACAAAGAGAAAACCCGGGCTGGAAAGGCTTCCAGGAAGCTCAGGGCGAACGGTGGTCAGGTGGGCGTCCCCAAAATGATCAGCCGTCATGAGGAAATACAGAGGGCACTACCTGGTCGTCACCAGTGAAGTGCGATCTGTGAGTCCCAATGGGTTCGGAGCCACGGGCAACCTGAAGTCAGGAAAGTTTTCGAACGCAGCAGAAAAAGTCAGTAATGAAAACAGAACTCTGGTTCCGGCAGAATGCAGTTCCAGGACGGGAGTTCAGTTTTCCCCGAGCAGAGAGGCAGCTTCAGCCAGACACAGCAGCCCTGCAGCAAACAGCAACTCTAGCCAGCAGCGGCAGCGGCAGCAGAGGAAAAAAACCAAAGAGCCTCTCATGTAAACTCAGAAGCCTCACGCCCCAAAGGAAAACGGATCACCAGAGGGTCCACTGCGACCAGTAAAGGTCTTAGTGGCAGGAATTTCCTGCCCCCTACAGGGCGTCTAGAGTGTGCCAGATGATCAAGGTCACAAAACCAGTGGTAGCCTGAAGGGAGTTGGAGAGCCAGGGTCAGGGGAGGCTTACATATATCAGATCTGTTGTGAGTGCAGGAATCCGGCATCTGAAAAGAGTGGACCAGGGCGGAGTGTCTTGGCGGGGCAGGGTACGGGGCTCTTGTTAGAAACAGCTCACCCATATTCTCACACGGGGCAACAGAATGAAAGAACTTCCCACGCAAAGGCACTTTGCTGGGAGAATTCCAATTTTATTGCAAAAAGCTGTGTGCTTATATAGAACTAAGGGGAAGATGGAAGGGCTTAGATAAATGGCAGGCAAAACGTTTATTGGTAAGTTCTTTCAGATATCAGCTCTGGAGCCCAGGAATTAGTTCTTATTGGGGCTAAGGTTTCCCACCAGCGAGATTTCAAATTGGCGCCAGCAAGAGAGTTCACACGGGTGGAAACATTTTGCACCACTGCAGAAAAAAGAAGGTAGGAAGAAGAAGTCCTTAGGCACCATGTTGGGGTTTTTTTCTGGGGTATGGCTGCCATTTATACTTTTCCCAACAATGAGTATACCAGACAGTGCCTTGATTGACTGGTTTTCATGAAAATGGTGTTTAACAGAGATGCCAGAAAGTTGGGTCCTGCTGAGTAGTGGGCCTAGAGCAATGGTGGGCAGTTGTGTGATAAAACATCTGTGGTGGGGCCATGTAGATCTGTCATTGGATTCCAAATGGCTTGTGACTGACATGGTGAAGCCAGCAGACCCTTATATGTAAAGGCACCTTGTTACATAGAAAGGTTTCAGGACATTGTTCACAATCAGGTTGCTATGGTCAAGGGGGCAAGCTATGTGGGATAGAAGCCTGGTTCTTGTATTCTTCTGCAGACCCTGACCCACCACACGTGACAGAAATCCCTCCCGCACTGTGTCCCCGTTGAACTCCTTGTATTTCGTGAAGCAAATACCCAACTCCCAGTACAGCAGCAAGAAACACCACGAAAATAGAGGATGGACATATGGATTCAATGTCCACACAGGGAGACATTTAGCCCCCAGGGGCCACAATTTACCTACAATGGAAAATTCAGCACTGCTGTCTCATGTTCATTGGAAAATAAGAAACCATGTCCTCCAGGTCACATTGATGCAGACCCAGCTTTTATGGTCTTACTATAAAGGAAGCTAAAGCTCCTGACAACAACATATATTTCAAGTGCCCAACCTCACAGGCAGTTTCTCAAGAAGTCTCTAGGCCAGCAGACCTTCATGTTTGTGGAGGGTTTACCCTGTCCCTTACTTTTGGAAACTCCTCTACCACTTCCAAGGTTGTGAACTCCTGATCATATTCCATTCTATATATGTATTCACGGATTTTCTAACTCTTCTCCTCTGATTGTGTCATACTTGGGCCATAGGTGTTGTCAAGCCATTGTTCTGAATGAGAGTGGGAAGATTTTTGTGTAGCACATATTTACATACACATTGGATTCATTTTTCAATTTTCCATTCAAAATACTGAATCCCTGACACTAACACATACCCTACTAGACTCTGACTACTAATCCTAATATGATGGAGAAATATAACCCAAACAGAATAGAAATACAAGCAGTTGAGAGGAGGCATGGCGTATATTTGGTCTTGCCTTTTGCATGATATAGGGTAGGAGTTATAAATCTTGTTAATTTTTTGTTGAAATAGTCCTCCATGTGTTTTTAAAGTTAACACATATGTGAATTTCTGTCTCCCTTTTTCTGTAGCCAATTTAGCACATGTATTTTTATATGCACATATAAAATCCTACCTGGTATCACACGTACATTTTTGTGAGGTGGCTAACTTGGGAGATACAAAGTATGAGAAGAGATCACTCCTCCTAAATATTTTTGGAACTGAAAATTCAAACTATGAGTGAGCTTCTTAGTTTAAAAACATTATACATAAATCCATGTTTAGTAAAATTAATATTTTTGGATCTGTGAATGATATATATTTCATGATTAATTTTGATTGGCATATATATTGCTAATTTCTAATGTATCTGTGAGATATATATATATAATTTTCAAAATATGAAATATATGTGTCTTATTACACACTCCCTAAATAATTCACTCATGTTCATGTATGTGGTTTTATAATCAACTTTTCATAAGATTGTTTTTAGAAATATTCATCCACCTGAAATACATATTTGTTTCCTAGAACTGAAAACTCACTTCAGTTAATGGTGCAAACAAAGCCTTATATTTCTACAGTAACTGACCCAATTTAACATCAATGAAAGTAGATTTCTATGGGACATGATGTGTATTTTGATGTTCATTTTAATTCAACACTGGTACATTACTATTTCTTCAGTTTTTATACATCGTAGAATATACATTTCATCCACAAGTTCACAAATTTAAAGACATTTGTAACACATTCAATCACTTCCTGCTTCAGAACACATGTATTCCTCCTTGTTTTTGACTGGTTATTTCATGAGACTTCTTTCCATACACATTATTTTCGATTTCCATAATCAATTTGGAAGCAAAACTCACACACATTTTATCATAAACTACAACCCTAATATTACCATTAGATGTATAACTGGTTGGAATGAATGTATGTATATCAATGTAAGATTTCCTGTGTATTTTGGGATATCAATTTATTCCAATTTCTAAATTTGGAAACAGTTATATTATTTATTCACAGTATGGTCTATTCATGCATTCTCTCTATATTCATACACACATGGTACACCTATTTGTGCCCCCAATACTAATTTATATCTCTTCAAAATATTGCTCTCAGAAATGGTGCAACAAATACTCATGTCACCTGATCTACATATACATTTTATCACTGTAATATTCTGGCCACAAAATGCAAAGTCACACTTACGACTGTACCAAAGCCTAAATGGAATGTGAGTATGGATTATGAACATCACCCATGTCCAGGTTGCCTAATGCTCTCAAATGTCAATCCTATTGGTGACTACATATTTGTTTCTTCCTAATATTATTTATTCAAACTCAAGCCTGTTGAAAATGTCTAATCCTATCGATCACTTTATCATTTGCCTGATTTTCTAATGTCTCTATTGATATCTGCTTTCCTACATATTTTCCCCAGTTCATCATTGTGACTGAGTCTTCACATCTGCTGACATTTACATTTTCTCTCTACCCGAAACCCTATTGCTAAAGAACTTTTTGTCCAAATCCTATACTCACTCTTTTTCCTAATCCTACCAACTATCTTCCTAATCCTACCAACTATCCTTTTTTGACTGGATGTTTTCTTTGACATTCAATCATCCAAGGTACAAGGTCCTATGCCATTGTGTATAGATTTATCTGAGACACATGTGCAGAACATAATTCAAACCTAAGTATCCCAATCAAGGATCCAATTCCCTTCTGGGCTTCAAATCTTACCTAGATTTCTGTTTTCATACATATATTTCCCCTCTATATATTCTTATAAATATCGCAGGTTCCCAATAACATTATTCATCCAGCAGAATGATTCCTAAGCCAAATCAAACATGTTATTAACCCTAACCATACTCTGTTCCCTCAATCTAACTTTACAGAAAAGCAGGGACAGAGTTGGTCTTACAATACAGGAATGTAAGAAATCTTCCACCTGCTGAGAAACAAAAAGGTCCATGCAGAAATGAACCCTGGGGAAGATATAGGAAGCTATGAAGGACCTGAGAGAGCAAAAGTCATCTTCCACGACAAACAACCTGGTCAGGATGAAGGGGTGTGTCTGAAGCAGTCTCTCTTTTCTTAATGTAGAGAAGATGGACAATACCAGGCCTGTGTGGAGAGCTGTTCCCCGGTGCCTATGTTTGATATACCATTCAAACTTGTGAAAGTGTCACAGGAAGTAGGGGCAGACTCCATCAATTGGGACACTTGGAAGCAACTGTTAGGACAAAGTGGTTGCCAAGGCAGTGACCTCATTCAGTTCCTGAAGGAAGTGACCTACATCACTTTCTTGGTGATGGAACTCTCTGAACTAGGGATCCAGGAAGCCAGGCACCCAGAGGCAGTCCCAGTCCCAGTCCCAGTGGCCTCACATGTTTGGATTTACCAAGGACAGCATCAGTCTTTCTTGGCAACTACTGATGTGAGGATGGCCAAATGCCAGGAAGGTCTGAAGAGGGGCCTTTCCTGAGTAAGCAGGTAGTGTCTCACCACTGGCACCTGACAACATCACAGTGTTGGCCAAGGAGTCCAGATCTGACATAGGACAGTCCATTTTGGAGTAACATACTATGGCCCATCAGTCAGAGGACACTCCGGATAGTCATAGACCTACTTGGGGGAAGGAGGTGACTTTGTGGGTGTGTGTGTGAGTTTGTGGTTTTGTCTAATGATCTGAGAATAGGTAGGAAAGTCGGTTTGTTAGGATTGGAGTGGACTGTTTCTAGTAAGTCTTTTGACAATGTGAGTGTTTCTATGTCTGTTTATCCCACTGTGTCCGTGGTTGTAGACATTAGAAAAGAGAATGCATCAATGGATGTGTCCTGAATAGTAGAAAGCTTCACAACATTCATCCTGCCCAATTTATGAATGGATTTTGGCTTGCCTAATGGATGGGCAAAAAACCACTGTCTTCCTAAATTCCTGTTTTCTTCTTGAATTCTGGCCACTCTCCAGAATAGGCTCATGGTTTTGTTTCCAAGACATGTACCACCTCCAAGCTCTGTGACATGGCTATGTACTGGATAGCTGAAGGGAATCGGATCATCTAGGAAAACTCAGATATCATTCCAGAAACCCTGCCTTGGGCCATTTGCTTACCTATTGTTCTGTTGCCCTGAATGTCAGAAAGGTCTTTGCCTCAGGCCACCCCTTTGTGAAGCCTGAAGAAAAGGGTTTTCAATGGAAATTAATGGGCATCAGCTGTAGATCTTTGCTTAATTGCTTTGGAAAGGGATGTCTCTGCATCAGACTCTTGGCCATGTGTGAGGTTGTTGAATAGATTCTCAGCACCTGATGGATCTAACGAACAATTACATGTGTGCTTCCAAAACCAAATGGCCAAAAAAGCAGTCATTGTGGACGAAGTCTCTCGCTTTCCTCTGTTAGATTCCTGATCTCCATCAAGTGAAAATAGGGATCCTTTTTGTCAAATGAGTTCTTCAATCCCTGCAGAGGATAGCCCATAGGTGCTTGGGTTTTCTCATGATTCCAATTCACATAAAGAATCTATACCCGAGAGTCAGGAGGCCTCAAATTGGAGAATCAGAGCAGTATTTACGGCAGGCTTATTTGATCACTCCTGGTTCTCAGGAAGGGTGTCCAGGCAACCCTGACTTTAGGCAAATGACGGGCAAGGGAGGTTATTTTGTACACTGTCTTGGGCTGAGTCCCTCATGGAAACCTCCAGCCACAGGTTATGATGAGTGTCTATATGGAAGAAGATGAGGGCCTTGTGGGTGTGTTTTGGTTTTAATTGTGGTCATTTGTTTGGCGGTTGGAAGTGATGACTGGGTCTATCTGGGCTTGAACTCTGGTGTGATTCCCCTTAGAGTCTGAGTTCTGGAACTGATCTCAGAGAAATATTGCCATAAACTGCATTCAGATTTCAGGAGGCCACGCATGGGATTCGCCCTTGGAAACTGAGATCAAATACCAGGGTGGCTTTCCACAGAGCCTTGGAATATCAGCTAGGATATCACATGATTTTATTCTGAAAGATTTGGCAGCCATAGTTGACAGTCAGAACACCCATGGACGTCACATTAAAGACCTCAATGGGCCTGGCTTCATGTGACCTTTTGACCACTCTATGGGAAGACTTGCCTGTGAGATTTCTCCAGAGAATTTAATGAAAATAGCTTCCTCACATTTAATAGTTCCTGAATAAACTGAAACCCACAGTGCCTCCAACTTCATCCAAGAAAAATGGCTAGATAAATACAATGAAATCTTTGAAATTCCCTTAACCAGGTGGCACTGGAGAACCTTTAGATGTCTTGTTGCTGATCATGAGTGTACCAGAGAATGCCATGATTGACCGGGTTTCATGAAAATGGTGTAGAACAAAGATGCCAGTAAGTTGGAGCCTGCTGAGTAGTGGGCCTATTGCAGTGGTGGGTAGGTGTGTGATAATACATATGTGGTGTGGCCATGAGGATTTGCCATTGCTTTCCAAATGGTTTGTGACTGACATGGTGCAGCCAGCAGACCCTTCTATGTAAAGGCATCATGTTATATGGAGAGGTTTCTGGGCTAAGTTCAGAGTCAGATTTCTAAGGACAAGGGGGCAAGCTCTGTGAGATAAAAGCCTGGTTGGTGCATTCTCCTTCAGACCCTGACCCACCACAAGTGACAGAACTCCCTCCAACACTGGGTTCCTGTTGAACTCGTTGTATTTCATAAAGCATATACCAAACTCCCAGTACAGCAGCAAGAAACACCACAAAAAGTGGAGGATGACCAAATGGCTTCACAGTCCACACGGGGAGACACTTAGCATCCAGTGGCCACAGTTTACCTACAAACAGAAAATTCAGCACTGCTGCCTCATGTTCATTAGAATACAAGAAACCATGTCCTCCAGGTCACATAGATGCAGACTCAGCTTTGATGGTATCACTAGAAAGGAAGCTAAAGCTCCTTACAACAACATATATTTCAAGTGCCCAAACTCAGAGGAAGTTTCTCAAGAAGTGTTTAGGCCAGCGGAGCTCCATGTTTTTGGAGTGATTACCTGTTAGACCAGGACACAAGAAAAGACCACTGACTCTAATTAAAATCAAATTAAATTAAGCTTATTATTTCCACCGGCTGTGCTGCCTCTCCCTCACAAAATGGCGGGAATAAGACAGCAACCCCAGCTTTCCTACAGGCAGCTTAATAGCCCAGAAAATTACACAAAAGGGGGTTTACAGATAACAGAACTCTGACAAACATCACACTAATGGCAGTCTACATTTTTTTTGCTGTCCCTACATCAGAGTTCATGAAGACCATTAGAGCCTCAGAGAGGGTTGTTGTCTCGCCAGAGAAGGCAAATATTTATGATGTGTCACTAAAGTTTCAGAGAGGGCTGCTATCTGGTCAGAGAGCCGGGCATGGGTGAGTTCCAGGCGTGGGCAGGCATTCCAAGCAGGTTTAGAATTTGAAGTGATTTATGCTAAAGCCAAAATTATCTTTTCATGGCTTTTTGGCAAGATGGCTCCCAATTTTAATTAAAGATCAGGTTGGGTCTATCATTCCCCCCTTTTCTTTGTGTCCCTTTCAAATCTTTGATAGATTACGGGAAGAGCACTGAGGAAATTTTAATCCCTCAGGTAAGAGTCTCCAAATTTTTAGAACTCACCCAAAACCGATCTCCCTGATTTTACCTGACTTAATTAATTACTTATATTGATAGTCTATTTATCTTTCTCTCCATTGTTTTAAGAAGAGTGGTGTCACTCATTTTTTCTTCTTCTGACCTGAGACAGGGTGACATGAGTGGGCATGGCATGAGGGACATGAGTTGCCTTTTAGAAGTCAGTTGAGGGACATGAGTTGCCTTTTAGAAGTCAGTTCGGTTTGAAGTCTGATTGGGGAAGAACAGGTTGTAAAGCCATCTGGGGATGGGTTCTTCTATGAGAGAAACAAAAACCATGAGTACTGAAAAAATGTTGCAGCAGCTGGAACATGTCACTGTATAGAAGTTCCATCACCAGTCTTTAATATCCCCAGTTATCCGGACTGTCAACTTAACTTGTACTGTTACACTTGTCCCTCCCCATAAGATACAGTTTAATAATTTAATGTCATCTGATCTTGTAAAATCTTTTTACTAGTATGACCTCTGTGTCTCTTAGAGAAACCTTTAATTCTGTTACTCAGGGATGGATAATTGTACTAGCAAACACCAAGCCTACCTGTGTAGGTTAGGAATATCTGTAGGCCTTAAACTGAAAACTTATCCCTGTGGCAGGTCTTCTTGATAGTCTCTTTTTATAAGTATCAGGCATTCCTTTCTGAGAATTCTTCTTTGTAGCCACCAGTCTTACTTATTTTGGGAGGCAAACATAAAGTGTATACCTTAAAATTATATTATTATTATTATAATTTAAAATGCCCAGGAATGGATGTATTTTGTTCTTAACTGTCTTTGCTAAGTGTTTAAGATGAAGCAGTCAAACTGACTTTGTTTCCATCTATTGTTAACAGTCAGCTGAGCTTTTATGGGAGTCAATTCTGGGGAAACTTGAGAGTAGATTCTTAGTTCTGCTAGTGCCATTTGCGCTAGGTGGGTCCAGATCTTGCTTGACCATTTGGCTTCCCTCGGAAGCATCAGGGATGTCTCCTTTCTTTGATGACTCTCCTCTTCATAACAAATACCCTGATTGACTTTCTGTTCTCCAGTGGTCTCATTAATCTCCCTGATCAGGAGGAGGTTATGTGGCTCAGAGTTTCAAAGCTCTTTAGAGAAGTTCCCCTGTTCCCTGGATTCAGACTGACTCAGAGGGCAAAAGCCAAATATTGGTTTTCTTGGCGCTTTTCATTTAACTTTAATTTTAAATCCTAATCTTAAACATCCAGCAAATAAATTTTAACAGCCTTATATTAAGAGTACTGGGCTTTAATGTCTATAACTATATCATTATCTTTTTATTAATTGGGATCTGTATTTTTCTGTCTGTATTGTAAGTAATGACTTATTATCTTGAATAAACCCATGTTGTGTTCTTAAAGCAACACGTTTGTAAAACAGTAACAGAGAATTTTTAGATCACTTATAAAATAATTTCAAAATAAAATTAACAAAAGTAAAAATACTTAGCTTGTGTAATAACTACCCTGAATTTTTTGGCTGAGTTATACATTATATCCCCTGTTTGAGATCCTAGGAATATTGACCTTAAAAAACCAACTTTTTAACATAACTTTAAAGAAATATTATCTGACCTACTGGTTTTGTAGTCATTCTCACATGTAGTAAGATGGGACACAGAGCCTTATCTCAGGTAAGGCAGGGCTCTTTATAAATCTTAAGTATTTTAGTTCTAAAGATAATCTTTATTTATAAATATCATTTGACAAAGTTTACATAAATTGTTTGAGGTCACATGAACATTAGCTAACACCATATGATATCACATTTAAAACATGAATTAAAGAAAGGCTGAAAGTTTTTAACCTTTACATCAATTAGGCTCTCATTAACTAAAAAATACTTTTAAATTTTTCCCCAATGTAAAAAGTAACATAAAAGTTTACATATCTTATTGATAACAGGTAAATAAATCCCCAATATATTTTTTTACCATAAAACTTCAGAGCACCAGCTTGATATAATGCTCTTTTAAAGTTTCTACCTTACAGACTTGAATACATATAAGATATGAAAACATTGATAGCATCACAATTACATTGATGTTTCTACATTAACCAAGTTTAGCTTTTAAAGCAATGGCAGTACAGTGCTCTAAAATAACAGTTCTTATTTAATCAGTTGTTTAATTTTTATGGTTGCTTGCTCTAGAGAAAATAAAACTTAATAAACACAACGTTATGGGTAAACTTATGTTTTAAGAAATTTCTGTCTCATTAACACATGACTCATTTTTATATTCTTATACAGACTTTAATAAAAACTTATTCAGACCTTAGTAAATCAATCAGATATCTAACAAAAGTACTCATGAATGAGTAATCCCAATCAAATTTACTTTATTTATTTATCAAAATATTAGAGAAATGTATTGACAGTGTAAACCATTTTTATGTTGAAGGAAAGGTCCTAGTACCAAGGCATATTAGACATTTTGTAGATATTAATATTTTATTAGATTTTTGAACACCTAGAAAAATTTGTAAGCTTAAATTTAAAGACATTGATTTTTATCTGTTTATCCAATTTAAATTGAAACATTTAAATCACGTGAATTAAAGATCTTTGGATCTCCTATTTAAATTTGTTTTAATGAGCGCTTTTTTATGAGCGCTCCTTCTATATGTTAGTTTGTGTATCATATATAGGATATACGGACATATGTATATATAGACATACAACACATAACAAAAGTGTGCACACATAATAATAGTAAAGGCCTTGTAGCTTTTCTCAGGTGAAATCTCCATTGCAATGTTTCAAAATGTCTACAGTTGGTCAAAGATAGAACTGATCTGAAAAACATTAACCTAGGTCTGTATGCTCAAAATCATGAGCTCAAAAAAAAAAGTATCTAAGGAAAAAAAAAAGAGTCCTAGAAAAAGTGACTGGCTAGTAATTAGTAAATACCATACAATTTACCTTTTTTTTCCCCCTTAGGCCTCAAATCAGTCTCCTACTAAGATTGCAGGCTTCTTTCATTTACATTTCAACATAAGTCATGGCTGAGGTCTGGAAGGAGCAGGAAAAACTGCTATTCTGAGCAGACACCTCAGGCCTAAGGCATTTTAACCATAATTTTGAGGTTCGGATGTTGAAAATTATGATATAAATTTAAGATACAATTCACAAAATTTTATATCTTTACATCTTGTTTTGTCAACAGATACCATTCTATGATTTACTATCCTTGTCCAAATTAATGCACTGGTACACACAGTGATATTTTCCCAGGCTATCCAATTCAAAATTGGTGAAAAAAAGACTGTATGATTGGGAAGTTACTTGCCAACTTGGAAGTAGAGTTCTTCAGTTTTCCATCCTAAGTATTTAAGTTCTCTGGCATGAATTATCTGAAATCATAAACTAAACAATTACCTAAACCCGACTTTTAACTGCAAGATTGTGCAATGCTTCAAAAACCCATTCAGATACCAGATTGTTAAAATAAAACATCATCATTTAGACATACATTCAGCTAAGATCATTCCCAAGAAACAATTTATAATATCAACACATTATTGCACATGTCTTAAAGGGCCAGATACAAAGACACAAGACAGACAGAAAGGAGGTCCAGACTATGGCTGTCAGAGAGAACCCATTAAACCAGAGCAGATAAGAGAAAAATCTCCTACACCAGTGTGCACCATAGATATCCACAGGGGGGGGGGACCACATGTTTTAACAGAGGGGCAACCTGAAATGTAAAATAAAGTGTCTCTATGGTGACTTCACTGCATTTAGTGTCCCCTTTTTCTTTTTCTCTTTTTTAACAAGACAGAGGTGGCATAATTCTTACAGTGCGGAAAGGAAGGAGGTAATTCCCTTAATCAACAGGGCTTTGGCAGCTGCTGGGAGTCCCTCAGTCCTTCCTTTTACTTACAGGATTAGCTCCTCTTGTTCAGTTCCACACCAAGCATGCTTCATCTCCTAATATTCCAGTAGACAGTTCTCACAAAGTTCCGGGGAGGAGGGGGGGTACCAAATTTGTAAATTAAAGTTCGATTCCTGAACTTGAAGCCAATTAATACCAATTTAATAATGAGGACTGAGTTTTGAGAAAAAGAAAAAGGGAGGTTTATTGCTTTGCGAACAAAGGAGAAACACAGGGGACTCTGCCAAATGTTGTGACTCTCTTGATCTGGAGCGACAAGGGGTTTTAAAGGAGTTTCACTTGTTAACCTGGGAGATGCTCAGTTCTTAGGTCCCCAGCAAGCATTGCCCTCTGCAATGGGTGTGCTCCAGGCAGCCAGCTAGGAGCTTCTGTCATCCTGCTTAACAAAGGGGGTAAAGTTCATCGCAGTTCCCTAAAACACAGTCCAAAGGGGCGTCAGGCTTACTCTCTTTATTACCCATTGTTACGTCCAAAATACTTAAGTTTTTACCACTGAAATCACACAACAAAACAAACAAAAACAAACAAACAATCAAAAAAATAGAAGACAAAACAAAACACAAAAAAACGAAAACCGGCGCCTAAACAGAAAAACAGTGGAACAGTGCAACATCTTGCTATAGCTCCAGGGTAGGAGCGCGTGCGTGCCTGTCGGCCCCTCTCTACAGTTCCAGAGGAATTCCCTACAGAACAGAACAGAGGACAGAAAGATTCTCGTTACTCTCCTGGAAAGGAGTATATGTGAGCCTCCCCAGGCCACATCTCTGTCATCAGAAAAGATCTCCCTTAACCGGATATCAGATGTTATAAAGGCGCCCCTTACCTATGGAGGACTCCTCCACCAGGTGCTTGCTAATAGTTTTAGTGCAGAGGTTCACTGCAGTGCTCCCCGGACTAAAGGCTCTCTTCCTAATATAGAGAAGATGGACCAAATCAGGCCTGTGTGGAGAGCTGTTTCTTGGTGCCTATGGTTGATATACCATTCTAATTTGTGAAAGTGCCACAGAAAGTAGGGTAAGCCTCCTTCTCATGGTACGCTTGAAAGCAACTGTTTGGAAAAAGTGGTTGCCAAGGCAGTGACCTCATTCAGTTCCTGAAGGATGCAACCTCACCTCACTTCCTTGGTAATGGAAATCTCTGAACTTGGGATGCAGGAAGCCAGGCACACAGAGTCAGTCCCAGTCCCAGTCCTAGTGATCTCACTTGATTCAATTTAGCAAGGAAAGAGTCAGTCTTTCTTGGTACCTACTGATGTGAGGATGGCCAAATGCCAGGAGTACTCTGAAGAGGGGCCTTTCCTAAAAAAGCAGGTACTGGCTCACAGCTGGCTCCTGACCACTTCACAGAGTTGGACATGGAGTCCAGATCTGAGACAGGATAGGCCATATCGGGGAAACATAGTATGGCCCAGCAGTCAGAGGACACTCCGGATAGTGAGAGACCTATTTGGGGGAAGGAGGTGCCTTTGTGGGTGTGGATGTGTGTTTGTGGTTTTGTCCCATGTTCTGAGAATAGGTAGGAAAGTCCGTTTGTTTGGTTTGGAGTGAACTGTTTCTAGTAAGTTGTTTAACAAGGCGAGTGTTTCTATGTCTGTGTATCTCACTGTGTCCATGGTTGTAGACATTAGAAAAAGAGAATGCATCAATGGATGTTTCCTGTCTAGTAGAAAGTTTCCCAGCATTCATCCTGCCCAATTTATGAATGCACTAGGGCTTGCCATATCGATGGGCAACACCTGCTATCTTCCTAAGTTTCTGTTTTCTTCCTGAAATCTAGCCACTCTCCAAAATAGGCTCATGCTTTTGAGTCATGCTTTTTGTACCACCTCCAAGCACTGTGACATGGACATGTACTGGATAGCTGAAGGGAATGACAAGCATCTCAGAAAACTCAGATATCAATGTGACCAGGAAAGTCTCAGTGGAGAACCCCTGCAATGGGCCTTTTGATTGCCTCTTTTTCTGTTGCCCTGAATGTCAGTAAGTTCTTTGCCTGAGGCCACGCCTTTGTGAATCCTGAAGAAAACAGTTTTCAAACGGAAATGAATGGGCATCACCTGTGGCTCTTTGCTTAATTGCTTTGTAAAGGGATGTGTCTGAATCAGCCTCTTGGTCCTGTGTGAGCCTGTGGCTTAGATTCTCAGCACCTGATGGATCTAAAGAACGATCCCATGTGTGGATCCAAAATCAAAATGGCCAAAAATCAGTCACTGTGGATGAAGTCCCTCACATGCCTCTGTAAGGTTCCTTACCTACATCAAGTGAGAATAGGGATCCTTTGGGTCAAATGAGTTCTTCAAAGCCCTGCAGATGCTAGCCCATAGGTTCTTGGGTTTTCTTATGAATCCAATTCAAATAAAGAATCTAAACCCCACAGTCAGTAGGCCTCAAATTGGAGAACAGAGCTGTATTAATGGCAGACCTGTTTGATAACTCCTGGTTCACAGGGAGGGTGTCCAGGCCACCCTGACTATTGGCAAATGAGGGGAAAGGGAGCTTATTTGGAACACTGTCTTGTGCTGCGCCTCTCATGGAATCCTCTTGCCAGAAGTTATGGTGAGTGTCTATATGGAAGAAGATGAGTGGCATGTGGGAGTGTCTTGGTTTTAATTGTGGTCATTTGTGTGGCGGTTGGAAGAGGTAATTGGGTCCACCTTGGCTTGAACTTTGGTGTGATTCCCCTTAGAGTCTGTGTTTTGGAATTGACCTCTGAGAATGTATAAGGTCCTATGCCATTGTATATCCATATTTCTGGGACATCACTACAGAATGTAATTCAATGCTAAGTATACCAATCAAGAGCCCAATGAACTTCTGGGCTTCAAATCTTACCTATATTTCTGTTTTCATACTTATATTGAAAGGTTAATAAAATAGGTACTTGTCACTTCTTGATTTTCTGTATGCTTAACAAAACACTGTTGAAATCTTGAGAACTGTTTGCTATTCTTGTTCCCAGAATGTGCTGTCCCCAACTGCCAAACTGCAGAATGTACTCGGTCAACCAGTTGCACGCAAACCGCCCACTCGCCCTTACCCATCAATAAACTTCCCTCCCTGCCCTCTCCAAGGAAAATATATAAGCACTTCTTAAGCTGTTCTCAGGGCTCTCTGCTCTATTCAAGAGAGCTCTGAGCCCTTGCATGCCGGACTCCCAATAAAGCCTTTGCTGTTGCATGAGACAGTCTCTTGGTGGTCTCTTCAACCGACCCTCGCCCGATCTTTACATCTCGTGGCCCCAGTGAGATCCGGCAGCCGCAGACAAAAGACCCCCAACGGGCTCCTCTGGGGGTAAATAAGGCCCCTCTTTCTGGTTTCAGGATTCAGGTTAGGGTTTCACAAAATGGCTATTGGTAAAGAGCGTGAGCTCTCTCCCACGGTGACTGACACACATGTCACAGAGCCACAGGCCATGTCCCTGGGGGATGAACTCATGAAATCGAGGAACAATAGTCTCCTTGATTCAGTGATATTTTGTTTCGGATTCGGTATTCCCAGCCCATCATGTTTTGCCGGCTACTCAGTCCTGGTCTCAGTATTGGACGTCCATTGCCTGTCTTTATTGTCTTGTCTTGTCTGTGTCATGTGTCATTGCTTTTATTGTCTGTGTATATTTCATTATGGGACAGAGCACTTCAATGCCTCTGTTCCTGACCCTTGATCACTAGACCAAAGTCTGCTTAAGGGCTCAGAATCTTTCTTTTTCAGTAAAATGCCAGATCTGGCAGATTCTGTGTCTCAGAATGACCCACCTTTGTAGTCGGATGGCCCCTAGAAGGATCTTTCTACTTCGCACTAATTTGAAAAGTTCGAGATATTGTCTTTTAGGAGGGGCCACGTAGACATCCAGATCAACAGCCATATATCTTAACTTGTCAGGACCTTTACAAATCTCCTCCTCCAAGGATGAAGCCTTTTCTTGTCCCTGCACCTGCTCCTACTCCTTCCCCCACGATTCTATCTCTTTAACTCTCTGCTCCTCCTCTTGCACCCTCTGTTCTCCATGAGTCTCAAGACTCTACTGGACTCTCCTCCCCCTCCTTATCCTCTGCCTTCATCCCCCAACTCCCAACACCCTCTAAGTGATTCCCCTGCTGCTGACTCAGCCTCTCCACCATTCAAAGAAGCTAGGATGGCCCAGAACCATCCAGATGACTGTCCCGTGGCACACAGAGCCCCTCCTTTCCTGGAGGAAGCTGGCCCGGCTAAAAGAACTCAGAGAACTCGCCAACGTTTTTACACCTGCCTACTTGGGATAACTGCCAACAACTCCTAGGGACTTTCTTTATGACAGAGGAATAAGAGAAAAACCTCCAAGAAACTAAAAAAAAAAATCCTCGGACCTGATTGGCGACCAACACAACTTCCCAACATAATCAAAGCCAGCTTACCCTTAAACCAAACCAACTGGAACCCCATCACCTTTGAAGATAAAGAGCATCTGTCCAATTATTGCCTGGCTCTAATAGCGGGTCTCCAAGGGGCTACTAGGTGACCAACTAATTTGGCCATGGTAAGAGAAATTATTCAAAGGTCTGATGAATCTCCCTCTTTGTTTCTAGAAAGAATTATGGAGGCATATAAGAGATATACTCCTTTCGATCCTCAGGCAGCGGATCAAAATTCATCTGTAACGATGGCCTTAATTGGGCAAGCTGCCATGGATATTAAAAAAATTTAAAAGAGAGATTTAGTCAGAGAAGCCGAGAAAATATACTATAAGAGAGAAACAGGGAGAAAGAAAGGGAGCAAAGGAAGGATGAGAGAAGCAAAAGACAGACTAAGGGATTGACCAAGATCCTGGTCACAAGAAGAAAGAGGCCAGAAATTAAGACGTAAGGTGACAGGAAGGGATACCTGGGGCCATGCCAGAGGCCACCCCTGGACTCCGATCAATGTGCCTACTGTAAAAAAAAGGATACTAGGCCAAAGAGTGCCCTATAAAGAGACAGCCAGGCCAGCCAGCCATTCTGACTCTGGAGCATGACTAAAATTTGGGGCTCAGATCACTTCCCCTAGCTCAGGGTAACTTTTGAAATGTAGCGGATCCCAGTAAACTTTGAAATGAAAACAGGAGCAGTATACTCAGCCCTTAAGGCCCCATTGGGCCCTCTATCAAATAAAAGGTCTGTAGTTCAAAGAACTAATGGCAGTAAATATCGGGCTTAGACTACTAAGAGGACCATGGACATTGGGAAAGGAAAAATCTATCACTCCTTCCTAGTTATCCAGGAATGCCTGGACCCATTGATGGGCAGAGATCTGCTCACCAAGCTCTTGGCCTAAATAACTTTTAACCCTGAAGGCCCCCAAATGAAATTTCTAAATTCTTCAGTAAAAACTCCTATAGTCACGGCTTTAACTATATTAGTAGAAGATGAACATCCACTCTTCACACCCCCCAAGACTGATCAAACAGGCAAGCTACACCAGAAATGGATAACAGATTACGCAGATGCCTGGGCAAAAACTGCTGGGTTAGGCCTGGCCGTGAAACAACCTCCAATAACAGTGGAGTTAAAAACCTCAGCCTCCCCAATCAATGTCAAATAATATCCTCTAAGCAAAAAAAGCTAAAGATGAGATAAGGCCCCATATTCAGAAATATCTGGCCTTAGGGGTCCTAAGGCCCTGTCAATTGGCCTGGAACACTCCCCTGCTACTAGAAAAAAAAAGCCAGGAACCGGGGACTATTGTCCTGTTAAAGACCTAAGAGAGATCAACAACAGAGTGCAGGACATTCACCACACTGTACCTAATCCGTACAATCTGCTTAGCACTCTGAACCCTGAGCGGAAATGGTATACTGTTCTGGACTTAAAAGATGCTTTCTTTTGCTTGCCTCTGCATAAAGATAGTCAGTTGCTGTTTGCTTTTGGGTGGGTAGACCCAGAAACCTGAACGTCTGGTCAACTAACTTTGACTAGACTCCCACTGGGGTTCAAAAACTCCCCCACTCTCTTTGATGAAGCCCTCCACAGAGATCTCAGCAATTTCAGAACTATGCACCCCAAATCACCCAGCTTCAATACGTGAATGACCTGCTACTGGCAGCCAACACCAAGGAAAACTGTGAGTCTGGGACCCAAGCACTATTATATGAGCTTGCTCAACTTGGGTATAGAGTTTCGGCCAAAAAAGCCCAAATTTGCTAGCATGAAGTAATCTTCCTGGGCTGTTACCTTAGGGGCAGTAAACGATGGCTCACTGAGCCCAGAAAACAAACCATTGTGTAGATACCACCCCCATCTAACAGGAGACAACTCAGAGAGTTTCTTGGGACTGCTGGCTTTTGCAGGTTATGGATACCTGGGTTTGCGTCTTTAGCTGCTCCTTTATACCCGGTGTTAATGGGAGATGCCCAATTCCAATGGACCCCTGATCACCAGGAAGTTTTTGATAACATCTATGGACACTGACACTGAACGCCTCAACTTCACTGAGCTCAGGCTGCAATTACAGAAAGCCCTACACTACGTTAAAAATGTACACCAACTCACTCACCTTGGTTCAATGAAACTGCAGGCATTCCTGTAGGATTAAGAACAGAGTTTTCCACTAACCGACTCACAGCGAAAGGAAATAACTGAACGGGTAACAAAAGCCTGTCGAGTCCATCAATTGGTTAATGCTTACCCTTCCAGTTTCCTAGAGGAAAGCACCTACGAGGAACCAGAAAACGACAATTTTGGGAAGTGGACAATAGTGAAATTAAGCCAGCAATGTATGGACTTAAATATCTCCTAGTCTTTGTAGATACATTTTCAGGATGGACTGAAGCCTTACACACAAACACACCCACACACACAAAAACAACCAAACTGCACAAATGGTTTTCAAGAAGATCCTGAAAGATATTTCTCCAAGATACGGTCTGCCTAAGGCAATAGGGTCTGATAATGGACTGGTGTTCATGGCTCAGGAAAGTCAGGTGTTCACTGGGACCCTGTGGATTAATTTGAAGTTACATTATGCTTATATACCCCAGAGCTCAGGACAGGTAGAAAAAATAAATAGAACCATTAAAGAGACCTTAACGAAATTAAGCTTAGAGCCCGGCATAAAAGATTGGATTATGCTCCTGCCTTATGCACTGTTTCATGCGAGAAATACTCCCTCTCTTTCTTTGTGTAACCTCACCCCCTATGAAATTCTCTATGATGCCCATCATCCAGTAAGGAACCTAACCCCAACTCTAAGGCCTAACGATCACTTCCACACCCCCTTGCTTGACAGACTTAAAGTCATTGAAAGAACTCAGCGATACCTGTGGAAACAGCTGGCCACTGCCTACCAACCTTGTGAGGAGGGGACTCTAAGTCAATATCAAGTAAGAGACTTCGTCTACATAAGACAACATCAGGTGTCATCCCTGGAACCCCACTGGAAAGGAACATACCAGGTGCTACTTATAAAACCTAAAGCGGTAAAAGTAGACGGAATCACTTTTTGGATCCATGCCTCTCATCTCAAGCCTTCGCTGTGTCCAGACTCTTGTTGGAAACTGGAAAAGCCTGCTAACCATTTCAAATTGCGTATTCGCTATGTGGATAAGACTATAGACTCTCCCCTTGGCCACCAGTAGTTCTAACCCTCATCATTCCGTTCAGCAGCAATGGCTGATCACAAATCCTACTAGACAAGAAGTATGGTCTATCTCGCATACAGCCCCCTTAGAGACCTGGTGGCCATCTATCCACCCAGACATTTGTCAGCTCGGTATAGGTCTTTCCTATTGAGATATCCCTGATGAAGAGGATCCCACTAAAATTCCATTAAATCTCTTCTGTACCATAGATAATGGAAACAAACATTATGGATGCAGGGACACGCGAGACAGATTCAGGTTGGCTAGCCTAGATTACTATGTTTGCCTAGGGGACTATCAAAGGCACAAACAGCCACGGCTGTGTCGGGGAGAAGCCGACATCTTGTGTAAGTCAAGTGAATGTGAGCATACAGGGGCTGCCTGGTGGAACCCAAACTCCTCATCAAATTCAGTACACAGCATTGGCCATATTACCAATTAGACAACCAAATACTATGGCCCCCAGAGGGTGCTCTAGATCCTCAAATTCTGCGTGACATTTTTAACTTTGGCAAGTTCTCAAAAGGGGGAAATTTCCCTATGTGGAATCCTTTTGCCTCCTTTGCTCACATCCTGTACTATGCTTCTCCAATAGTTCCTCACCCTCAGCCTTCTGCTCTAGACTCTCTGCTATCACTCCCATCTTAGCAACCTGATTTCTCCTCTCCAATTACTAAATCAAAAACCCAAACCTCCGCTGGTTCTCAGAACATTGCCCCCTTGCTGAGGTAGCAGGTACCGAGGTACCCCTTCACCCACTCACTCCTCTCTTTTCCTGTCAGTGCCTGCACTAGGTCCCAGCAAGTCCTCTAGCAAGCTAACCCAAAGCTCAAACCAGCTGATAAGAGGCCTCAGACCCCTATACAAGATGTAATGAAAATGGCCTTTAAAGTTGCTTTGTCATCACTGAAAACAGGTTTCTAAGAATTTAAAGTCCCTCAAAGGCTTTTTGGAATATTTACTCCCATCTTCCCCTCTGCTCTACCTGTTCTACTGCTCAAGTTTTGTTTTAGGAAAATCCCAAACCCCTTTCCCATTTTTCTTTTACATCTCCCTTTCCTCATTCTTAGATCCACGGAGCTGCTCTCAGCCTCGACTACCTCCTCTTCCCCCTCTGTACTAGGTCCATAGAAATGTCTTAAATGACCTTCTCCAGAAGTCTTCACCAAGGCTTACTTTAGGTCTTTCAGCAAAAGAGTCCCTCTGAAAGAGTTCAATGTACATAAACTTGCACTTTTCGTGTTGCCCTGTTCTACTTGACCACTGGCTTGAAAAATCACCACCCCTAAGCTAGACACCTCCTTACCAGTTTTTCACAAAATATGTGAACAAGGCCTCTGGCCTTGAGCTGGGGCTTCACCGAGATGGCTACATTTCTAAGATAAAAATGTTAGCAACCGGGCTCCATGGTGACAGCTGGCAGGGAGAAAAAAAAGAGACAAAAAAGCTCTCCCCTTCCAAGGTGTCCTTGAAAAGTTAACTTGCCCAGAACAGAGGAAAAAAAAACAGAAACAAAAACTAATTTTCGTGAATTTCTGCAGACTGTGAACTTCTGAGCCCCTTCCCTTACATGTTGGGTACAAACTCTAAAACTACCAAAACTTGGGTTTCAGGTTATTAATTGATTACAAAAGAAGCAATGCCCTCTAAATCCGGATGCAACCAAATAAGAATGTTTTCCTCACTTTGGTGCTATCTTAGGTGCATTTTCTTGTCCATCCATAAAACAGTATAATTCTATACACTTTAACATTATTTATGTTTTCATAAAATGGTCAATAGATGTGATTAATTATGTAATGATATAGATGTTTTTCAGAGTGCTCTATCATGACGCAGGTTCATTTAAAGTTCAAATAGGGGGGCATACAACCCGGTTCCACCGGGAACCTGTATCCCTCACTTTAGCCATCCTATTAGGAATAATAATTGCTGAAGGCGTGGGCACAGGAAGAACTGCCCTAGTCCATGAGACACAACAAAGACACAATTAGAAGCAGAAATAGACCAAAGCTTAAAGACATTAAAAACCGACATCACAGCTTTACAGGAATTTTAACCTCTCTCTCTCTGAAGTTGTTTTATAGAGCAGGCGAGTGTTGGACCTCCTCTTCATGAGAGAAAGGTGCCTTTTTGCTTGCATTGAGGGAAGAATGTTGTTTTTATGCCGACAATACTGGAGTTGTAAAAGAATCAATGAGTAAATTAAGAAAACGACTTGAAGAGCGTCAAAGAGAGACAGAGGCCCCAGAAGGAAGGTTTGAGTCTTTGTTCACATAGTCAACCTGGTTAACTACGCTTTTATCTGCCAGGGCCGTTCCATTAATAATCCTCATATTATTGCTAACGGTAGGACCCTGTTTGCTCAACCGTGTAGTTTCCTTTCTAAACCAAATCGAACATGTTATTAAACCTAACCATACACTGTTCTCTCAATCTAATTTTACAGAAAAGTGGGGAAAGAGTTGGTCTTAAAATACAGGAATATAGAGGATCTTCCACCTGCTGAGAAACTCAAGGGTCCATGCAGAAATGATCCCTGGAGAAGATGTAGGCAACTATGAAGGACCTGAGAGAGCAGAAGTCTTCCATGGCAAACAACCTGCTCAGGATGAAGGGATGTGTCTGAATCAGCCACTCTCTTCTTAATGTATAGAAGATGGACCAAAGCAGGCATGTGTTGAGCTACTCCTGCATGCCTATGGTTGACATACCACTCTAACTGGTGAAAGTGTCACAGGAAGTAGGGGCAGCCTCCTTCTCATGGGAACCTTGGAAGCAACTGTTAGGACAAAGTTGTTGCCAAGGCCGTGACCTCATTCAGTTGCTAAAGGAAGTGACCTCACCTAACTTCCTTGGTGATGGAACTCTCTGAACTTGGAATCCAGGAATCCAGGCACCAAGAGCCAGTCCCAGTCCCAGTCCCAGTGGTCAAACTTATTTTGATTTACCAAGGACAGACTCAGTCTTTCTTGGAACCTACTGATGTGAGGATGGCCAAATGCAAGTAAAGCTATGAATAGAGGCCTTTCCTGAGAAAGCAGGCAGTGGCTCACCGCTGGCTCCTGACAACTTCACAGAGTTGGCCAAGGAGAAAAGATTTGAGACAGAACAGGCCATTTCCAGAGAACATAGTATGGCCCACCAGTCAGAGGACACTCCGGATAGTCACAGACCTACATGGGGGAAGGAGGTGCCTTTGTTGTGTGGGTGTGGGTTTGTGGTTTTGTCTCATGTTCTGAGAATAGGTATGAAAGGCAGTTTGTTTTGTTTGGAGTGAACTGTTTCTAGTAAGTCGTTTGACAAGGTGAGTGTTTCTATGTCTATGTATCCCACTATGTCCGTGGTTGTAGACATTAGAAAAGAGAATGCATCAATGAATATGTCCTATCTAGTAGAAAGCTTCCCAGCATTCATCCTGCCCTATTTATGAATGGACTGCAGCTTGCCTTATTGATGTGAAACACCTGCTATCTACCTAAGTTCCTGTTTTCTTCCTGAATTCTCACCACTCTCCAGAATAGGCTCATGGTTTTGTGTTTAAGATATGTACAACCTTGAAGCTCTGTGACATGACCATGTACTGAATAGCTGAAGGGAATGGCGAGCATCTAAGAAAACTCAGATATCAGTTTGACCAAGAAAGTCTCAGTGAAGAAACCCTGCTTGGGGCCTTTTGTTTACCAATTCTTCTGTTGCCCTGAATGTCAGGAAGGTCTTTTCCTCAGTCCACCACTTTGTGAAGCCTGAAGAAAACAGTTTTCAAATGGAAATGAATGGGCATTACCTGTGGCTCTTTGCTTAATTGCTTTGGAAAGGATGTGTCTGAATCAGCCTATTTGCCTTGTGTGAGGGTGTGGCTTAGATTCTCAGCTCCTGATGGATCTAAAGAAAGATCTCATGTGTACATCCAAAACCAAAATGGCCAAAAGAGCAGTCCTTGTGGATGAAGTCTCTCGCCTCTTCTGTAACTTTCCTGACCTCCATCAAGCCAGAATAGGGATCCTTTGGGTCAAATGAGTTCTTCAAAGCCCTGCAGAGGCTAGCCCATAGTTTCTTGGGTTTTCTCAAGACTCCAATTCACATAAGGAATCCAAACTCCACAGTCAGTTGGCCTCAAATTGAAAAAGCAAAGCAGTATTAATGGGAGGCCTATTTGATCTCTCCTGGTTCACAAAAGGGTGTCCAGGCCACCCTGACTTTAGGCAAATTAGGTGCAAGAGAGCTTATTTTGGACACGGTCTTGGGCTGTGCCCCTCATGGAAAACTTTTTCCAGAGGTCATTATGAGTGTCTATATGGAAAAAGATGAGCGCCACATTGGAGTGTTTTGTTTTAAATTGTGGTCATTTGGGTGACGGTTGGAAGAGATGACTTGGTCCACATGTTCTTGAACTCTGGTGTGATTCCCTTAGAAACTGAGTTCTCAAACTGACCTCAGAGAAGTATTGCCATGAATAGTGATGAGATTTTATGAAGCCAGGCATGAGTGTCGCCCTTGGAAACTAAGTTCTAGGCCCAGGATGGCTTTCCACAGAGCACTAGGCCTCTCAGCCAGGATACCACATGATTTTATTCTGAAAGATTTGGCACTCATAGTTGAGAGTCAAAACTCATATGGACCTCACATTGTAGACCTCAATGGGCATAATATCATGTGATCTTTTGGCCACTCTTTGGGAAGCCTTACCTGTGAGTGTTCTCCAGAACTTTCATTGAAATGAGCTTCCTAACCATTTAATGGTTCCTGAAAGAATTGAAACTCACAGTGCCTCCAACTTCATCCTTGAAAAATGGCTAGAAAAATACCATAAAATTTTTGAAATTCCCATCACCAGGTGGCACTGGAGAACCTTTGGATGTCCTGTTACTGATCATGAATATACCAGACAGTGCCTTGATTGACTGGGTTTCATGTAAATGGTGTAGAACAGAGATGTCAGTAAGTTGGACTCTGTTGAGTAGTTGTACTAGAGCAGTGGTGGGCAGGTATGTGATAAAACATCTGTGGTGGGGCCATGTGGATCTTCCATTGGCTTCAAAATGGCTTGTGACTGACATGGTGCAGCCAACAGAACCTTCCATGTAAAGGCAACTTGTTATATGGAGAGTTTTCAGGACATTGTTCAGAATCAGGTTGCTATGGTCAAGGGGGCAAGCTATGTGGGATAGAATCCTGGTTCTTGTATCCTCCTACAGAACCTGACCCACCACACATGACAGAACTCCCTCTTGCACTGAGACCCAATTGAACTCCTTGTATTTCGTGAAGCAAATACCAAACTCCCAGTGCAGCAGGAAGAAACAAAACGAAAATGGAGGATGACCATATGGCTTCAAAGTGCACATGGAAAGACATTTAGCCCCCAGTGGCCACAGTTTACCTAAAAAGAGAATTTAGCACTGCTGCCTCATGTTCATTGGGAAATAAGAAAGCATGTCCTCCAGGTCTCATAGATGCAGACCAAGCTTTTATGGTCTCACTAGAAAGGAAGCTAAAGCTCCTGACAACAACATATTTTTCAAGTGCCCAACCTCACAGACAGTTTCTCAAGAAGTGTCTATGCCAGCAGACCTCCATGTTTGTGGAGGGTTTACCCTGTCCCTTACCTTTGGAAACTCCTCTGCCACTTCCAAGGTGTGGGCTCCTGAGCATATTCCATTCCAGATATTTGTTCACAGATTTTCTAAATCTTCTCCTCTAATTGTGTCTTACTTGGGGCGAAGGTATTGTCAACGCATTGTTCTGGATGAGAGTGGGAAGATTTTTGTGTAGCACATATTTACATACACATTGGATTCATTTTTCAATTTTCCATTTGAAATACTGAATCCTTGACACTAACCTATACCCTACTAGATTCTGACAACTAATTCTAATATAATGGAGAAAAATAACTCAAACAGAATAGAAATACTAGCACTTCAGAGGAGCCTTGGTGTATAGTTGGTCTTCCCTTTTGCAAGATATAGGGTAGGAGTTATAAATCTTGTCAATTTTTTGTTGAAAGAGTTCTGCATGTGTTTTTAAAGTTAACACATATGTGAATTCCTGTCTCCCTTTTTCTGCAGCCAATTCAGCACATGTATTTTTATATGAACATACAGAATCCTACCTGGTATCACACCTATATTCTTGAGAGGTGGCTAACTTGGCAGAGACAAAGTGTGAGAAGAAATCACTCCTCCTAAACGCTTTTGGAACTGATAATTCAAATTATGAGTGAGCTTCTTAGTTGAAAAACATTATACATAAATCCATGTTCAGTAAAATTAATATTTTTGGATCTGTGGATGATATATATTTCACGATGAATTTTAATTGGCATATATATTGCTACTTTTTAATGTCTCTCTGTGTGTTTTGTATATATATATATATATATATATATATATATATATATATATATACTCTCTAGATTTTTCAAAATATGAAATATATGTGTCTTATTATACACTCCCTAAATTCATTCTTGTTCATGTATGTGGTTTTATATTCAAATTTTCATAAGATTATTTTCAGAAATATTCATCCACCTGAAATACATATTTGTTTTATAGTATTGAAAACTCACTTCAGTAAATGGTGCAAACAAATCCTTATATTTTTACAGTAACTGACCCACTTTAACATCAATGCAAGTAGATTCCTATGGGACATGATGTGTATTTTGACGTTCATTTTTATACAACACTGGTACATTACTATTTCTTCAGTTTTTGTACATCATAGAATATACATTTCATCCACAACTTCATAAATTTAAAGAAATTTGTAACACATTCTATCACTTCCTGCTTCAGAACATATGTATTCTTCTTTGTTTTTGACTGGTCATTTCATGAGACTTCTTTCCAAACACATTATTTTCGATTTCCATAATCAATTTTGAAGCAAAATTCACACACTCTTTATGATGAACCACACCCGTAATATTTCCATTGGATGTATAAATGGTTGGAATGAATGTATGTATATCAACATATGATTCCCTGTGTATATTCAGATATCAATTTATTCCAATTTCTAAAGTTCGAACCAGTTATATTATTTATTCGCACTATGGTCTATTCATGCATTATCTCTATATTCATACACACATGGTACACCTATATGTACCCCCAATACTAATTTATACCTCTTCAAAATATTTCTCCAAGAAATGGTGGTAGAAATACTCATGTCACCTGATCTACATATACATTTTATCACAGTAATATTCTGGCCACAAAATGCAAAGTCACACTTACGATTGTACAAAAGCCTAAATGGAATGTGAGTATGGATTATGAAAATCACCCATGTCCAGGTTGCCTAATGCTCTCAAATGTCAATCCTATTGGTGACTACATATTTGTTTCTTCCTAAGATTATATATTCAATCTCAAGCCTGTTGAAAATATCTATTGCTATCACTCATTTTATACTTTGCCTGATTTCCTTATGTCTCTATTGATATCTGCTTTCCTACATATTTTCCCCAGTTCATCATTGTGACTGACTCTTCACATGTGCTGACATTTACATTTTTTTGTGTACCTGAAACCCTATTGCTAAAGAACTTTTTGTCCAAATCCTATACTCACACGTTTTTCTAATCTTACCAACTATCTTCGTAATCTTACCAACTCTCCCTTTTTGAATGGATGTTCTCCTCAACATTCAATCATCTAAGGTACAAGATCCTATGCCATTGTGTATAGATTTATCTGAGACATCTGGGCAGAACATAATTCAAAGCTAACTATTCCAATCAAGGGCCCAATGACCTTCTGGGCTTTAAATCTTACTGATATTTCTGTTTTCATACATATATTTCACCTCTATAATCTTATAAATATCGCAGGTTCCCAATACCATTATTCATCCAGCAGAATGATCCTAACCCAAATCAAAAATGTTATTAACCCTAACCATACACGATTCCCTCAATCTACCTTTATAGAAGAGCAGGGACAGAGTTGGTCTTACAATCCAGGAATGTAGGAGATCTTCAACCTGCAGAGAACCTCAAAGGTCCATGCAGAAATGATCCCTGGAGAAGATATAGGCAGCTATGAAGGACCTGAGAGAGCAAAAGTCATCTTCCATGACAAACAACCAGGTAAGGATGAAGGGATGTGTCTGAAGCAGTCTCTCTCTTCTTAATCTAGAGAAGATGGACCAAACCAGGCCTGTGTGGAGAGCTGTTCCCGGGTGCCTATGGTTGATATTCCATTTTCACTTGTAAAAGTGTCATAGGAAGTAGGGGCACGCTCCATTTCATGGACCCTTGGATGCAACTGTTAGGACAAAGTGGTTGCCAAGGCAGTGACCTCATTCAGTTCTAGAGGAAGTGACCTACGTCACTTTTTTGTTGATGTACCACTCTGATCTTTGGATCCAGGGAGACAGGCACCCTGAGGCAGGCCCAGTCCCAGTCCCAGTGGTCTCACATGTTTGGATTAACCAAGGACAGAGTCAGTCTTTCTTGGCAAATACTGAATTGAAGATGGACAAATGCCAGGAAAGCTCTGAAGAGGGGCTTTTTTTTTTATGATAAAGCAGGCAGTGGCTCACCACTGGCTCCTGACAACATCACAGTGTTGGCCAAAGAGACCAGATCTGACATACAACAGCCCATTTCAGGGGAACATAGTATGGCCCACCAGTCAGAGGATGCTCTGGATAGTCACAGACCTACTTGGGGAAAGAAGGTGCCTTTGTGGGTGTGTTTGTGTGTTAGTGATTTTGTCTCATGTTTTAAGAATATGTAGGAAAGTTGGTTTGTTTAATTTGGAGTGGCCTGTTTCTAGTAAGTCCTTTGAGAAGGTGAGTGTTTCTGTGTATCCCACTGTGTCCGTGGTTGTAGACAATAGAAAAGAGAATGCATCAAAGGATGTGTCCTGTCTAGTAGAAATCTTTGCAGCATTCATCTTGTCCAATTTATAAATGGACTGCAGCTTACCTTATAGATGGGCAACACCTACTACCTTTCTACATTCCTGATTTCTTCCTGAATTCTGGCTACTCTCCCATAGGCTCATGGTTTTGTGTTCAAGATATGTATCTCCTCCACAATCTGGGACATGGCCATGTACTGGATAGCTGAAGGGAATGGTGAGTATCTCAGAAAACTCAGATATAAGTGTGACCAGGAAAGTCTCAGTGGAGAAACTCTGCTTTGGGAATTTGCTTTCCTATTGTTCTGTTGCCCTGAATGTAAGGAAGGTCTTTGCCTAAGGCCACACCTTTCGAAAGCCTGAAAAAATCAGTTTTCAAATGGAAATAAATGGGCATCACCTGAGGATCTTTGCTTAATTGCTTTGCAAAGGGATATGTCTGAATCCGCCTCTTAGTGCAGTGTGAGTCCATGGCTCAGATTCTCAGCACCTGATGGATCTAAAGAAAGATCCCATGTGTGCATCCAATTCCAAAATGGCCAAAAGAGCAATCATTGTTGATGAAGTCTCTTGCTTTCCTCTGTAAGGTTCCTGATCTCCATCAAGTCAGAAGAGGGATCCTTTGGGTCAACTGAGTCCTTCAAGCCCTGCAGAGGCTAGCCCATAGGTGCTTGGGTTTTCTCATGACTCCAAATCACATAAAGAAACTATACCTGACAGTCAGTATGCCTCAAATTGGAGAAGCGGAACAGTATTAATGGCAGGCATCTTTGATCAGCCCTGGTTCACAGGAACGGTGTCCAGAAACACTGACTTTAGACAAATGAAGGGCAAGGGAGCTTATTTTGACATTGTCTTGTGCTGTGTGCCTCATGGAAACTTCCAGCCAAGGTTATGATTAGTGTCTATATGAAAGAAGATGAGGTGCATGTGTGAGTGTTTTGGTTTTAATTCTGGTCATTTGTGTGGCGGTTGGAAGAGATGACTGGGTCACCAGGGATTGAACTCTGGTGTGTTTCCCCTTAGAGACTGAGTTCTGAAACTGACCTCAGAGAAGTATTGCCATGAATCGTGTTGGGATTTTAGGAGGCCACGCATGAGAGTCGCCCTTGGAACCTGAGATCTAGGACCAGGGTGGCTTTCCACAAAGAACTGGGAATCTCAGCCTGGATATCACATGATTTTATTCTGAAAGACTTTGCAGCCATAGTAGAGAGTCAAAACACATAGGACCTCACATTGTAGACCTCAATGGTCCTGGCTTCAAGTGACCTTTTGTCCACTTTTTGCAAAGCCTTGCCTGTGAGAGTTCTCCAGAATTTTCTTTGAATTGAGCTTTCTCAACATTTAATGGTTTCTGAATAACTGAAATTCACAGTGCATCCAATGTCATCCTTGAAAAATGGCTAGATAAATACCATGAAATTTTTGAAAATCCCATGACCCGGTGGCACTCAAGAAACATTGGATCTCCTATTGCTTATCATGAGTGTACCAGAGAGTGCCTTGATTGACAGGGTTTTCTGAAAATTGTTTAGAACAGACATGCCAGTAATTTGTAGCCTGCTGAGTAGTGGGCGTAGAGCAGTGGTGGGCAGGTGTGTGATAAAGTATCATGCTGGGTCCATGTGGATCTGCCATTTACTTCCAAATGGCTTGTGACTGACATAGTGCATACTTCAGACCCTTATATGTAATGGCATCTTGTTATATGGCGAGGTTTCAGGGCAATGTTCAGAATCAGGTTGCTATGAACAAGGGGGCAATCTTTGAGAGATAGAAACCTGGTTCGTGCATTTTCTTGCAGACCATAACCCACCACACGTGACAGAACTCTCTCCAGCACTGTTTCCCAGTTGAACTTCTTGTATTTCGTGAAGCATGTACCAAACTCCAAGTGCAGCAGCAAGAAACACCACGAAAAGTGGAGGATGACCAAATGGTTTCACAGTCCACACGGGGAGAAAATAAACCCCCAGGGGCCACAGTTTATCTACAAAGAGAGAATTCAGCACTGCTGCCTCGTGTTCATTGGAAAATAAGAAACTTTGTCCTCCAGGTCACATAGATGCAGACCCAGCTTTGAGGGTATCACTACAAAGGAAGCTTAACTCCTGACAAAAACCTATATATCAGTGCCCAACCTCTGTGGCAGTTTCTCAAAAAGATTTAGGCATGCAGAGTTCCATGCTTGTGGAGTGTGTACCCTGTCCTTACTTTTGAAAACTCCTATACCACCTCCAAGTTTGTGCACTCCTGAGCATTTTCCATTACAGAAATGTAATCACAGATTTTGCAACTTTTCTTCTCTAATTGTGTCTTACTTGGGGCGAAGATAATTTCAAGGCATTGTTCTGGATGAGAGTCGGAAGATTTGTTTTAGCACATATTTGCATACACATTGGATTAATTTTCCTATTTTTCCATTCGCAATTTTGAATCCCTGACACTAACCCATATTCTAATAGACTCCGACTACTAATCCTAATATGATGGAGAAAAATAACCCAAACAGTACGTAAATACATGCAGTTCAGGGTTGGACTTGCCTTTTGCATGATAAAGGGTAGGTATTACGAATCTAGTCAATTTTTAATTGAAATAGTTCTCCATGTGTTTTTATAGTTAACAAATATGTGAATTACTGTCTCTCATTTTCTGGAGCCTATTCAGCACATGTATTTTTATATGCACAAATAGAATCCTACATGGTATCAAACGTACATTCTTTTGAGTTACATGACTTGGCAGATACAAATTGTGAGAAGTGATCACTCGTCCTAAACACTGTTAGAACTGAAAATTCAACCTATGGGTGAGCTTCCCAGTGGAACAACATTATACATAAACCCATGTTCAGTAAAATGAATGTTTTTGCATCTTTATGATATATATATTTCATGATGAATTTTGATTGGCATATATATTGCTACTTTTTAATTTCTGTGTTTGTGTGTGTGTGTGTGTCCATATATGTATGTATATATATATATATATATATATATATATATATATATATATATATATATATATTGTCCAGATTTTTAAAAATATGAAAAATATGTGTCTTATATACACTCCCTAAATTCATTCATGTTCAGGGATGTGGATTAATAATCAACTTTTCACAAGATTATTCTTAGAAATACTCATACACATGAAATACATAGTTGTTTCCTAGTACTGAGAACTAACTTCAGTGAAAGGTGCATACAAATTCTAATATGTCTGCATTAACTGACCCAGTTTAACATCAATGCATGTTGGTTCCTATGGGACATGATGTGTATTTTGACGTTAATTTTTATTCCACACTGGTACATTACTATTTCTTCAGTTTATGCACATCATAGGATATATATTTCATTCACTAGTTAGCAAATTAATAGGCATTTGTTTCACTTTTAGTCACTTCCTGCTCCAGAACACATGTATTTCTCTATGTTTCTTGACTGGTCTATTCATGATACTTTTTTTTCCAAATATATCGTTTTCGATTTTCATAATCAATTTTGAAGGAAAACTCACACACCCTTCATGATTAACCATAACCATAAGATAATCATTAGATATATAACTGGTTGGAATTAATGATTGTATATCAATATAACATTTCTTATATATTTTCAGATATCCATTCAATCCATTATTTAAAGTGGATCCAGTTATATTATTTATTCACAGTATGGTCTATTCATGCATTATGTCTATATTAATAGAAACAGGGTACACCTATTTCTACCCCCATACTAATTTATAAATCTTCAAAATATTGCTCTCAGAAATGGTGGAAGAAATACTCATGTCACCTGATCTACATACACATTTTATCACAGAAATATTCCGGACACAAAAAGCAAAGATCACACTTACAATTGTACCAAAGCCTAAATGGAAAGATAGCATGCATTACTAAAAACATCCATGTGCAGGTTGCCTAATGCTCTCAAATATCAATCCTATTGGTGACTACATATTTGTTTCTTCCTAAGATTATATATTCAACTTCAAACCTGTTGAAAATGTCTAACCCTATCACACACTTTATACTTTTCTTGATTTGCTAATATCTCTATTGATATCTGCTTTCCTACATGTTTTCCCCAGTTCATCATTGTGACTGACTCTTCACATGTGCTGACATTTACATACACTCTCTACCCGAAACCCTATTGCTGAAGAACTTTTGGTCCAAATCCTATACTCACTCTTCTTTCTAAACCTACCAACTTCCTTCCTAATCCTACTGAATATCGGTTTTTGACTGGATGTTCTCTTCAGCATTCAATCATCCAAGGTACAAGGTCCGATGTATATTGATTTATCTGAGACATCTGTGCAGCACATTACTCAAAGTTAGGTATCCCACTCAAGTCCCCAATGCCCTTCTGGGCTTCAAATCTTACCTAGATTTCTGCTTTCATACTTATATTTCACATGTATACTCTTGTAAATATCGCAGGTTGCCAATACCATTATTCATCCTGCAGAATGATTCGTAACCCAAATCGAACATGTTATTAACCCTAACCATACACTGTTCCCTCAATATAACTAACTTAAGAGCAGCGACAGAGTGGGTCTTACAATATAGGAATGTAGAAGATCTTCCACCTGCTGAGAACCTCAAAGATCCATGAAGAAATGATCCTTGGAGAATATGTAGGCAGCTATGTAGGACCTGAGAGAGCAATAGTCATCTTCCATGGCAAACAACCTGGTCAGGATGAATTGATGTGTCTGAGTCAGCCTCTCTCTTCTTAATGTAGAGAAGATGGACCAAACCAGGCCTCTGTGGAGAGCTGTTCCAGGGTGCCTATGGTTGATATATCATTCTAACTTCTGAATGTGTCACAGGATGTTGGGGCAGCCTCTATCTCATGGGAACCTTGGAAGCAACTGTTAGGACAAAGTGGTTACCAAGGCAGTGACCATATTCAGTTCCTGAAAGAAGTGACCTCACTTCACTTTCTTGGTGATGGAATTCTCTGAACTTGGGATCCAGGAAGCCAGGCACCAAGAGCCAGTCCCACTCCAGACCCAGTGGGCTAACTTGTTTGCTTTTCCCAAAGACATAGTCAGTCTTTCTTGGTACCTGCTGATATGAGGATGGCCAAATGCCAGCAGAGCTCTGAAGAGGGGCCTTTCCTGAGAAAGCAGGTAGTGGCTCACCGCTGGCTCCTTACAACTTCACAGAGTTGGACAAGGAGACCAGATGTGAAACAGGACAGGCCATTTTGGGGGAACATAATATGGCCCACCAGTCAGAAGACACTCCGGATTGTCACAGACCTATTTAGGGGAAGAAAGTGCCTTTGCCGTTGTAGGTGTGAGTTTGTGGTTTTTTCTCATGTTCTGAGAATAGGTAGGAAAGGTGGTTTGTTTGGTTTGGAGTGGACTGTTTCTAGTAAGTCGTTTGACATTGTGAGTGTTTCTATGTCTGTGTATCCCACTGTATCCATGGTTGTAGACATTAGAAAACAGAATGCATCAATGGATGTGTTGTCTCTAGTTGAAAGCTTCCGCGATTCATAGTGCGCAATTGATGAATGGACTGCAGCTTGCCTTATGGATGGGCAACATCTATTATCTTCTAAAGTTCCACTTTTCTTCGTGAATTCTGGCCACTCTCCAGAATAGACTCATGGTTTTGTTTCCCAGATATGTAACACCACAAGGCTCTGTGACATGGCCATGTTCTGGATAGCTGAAGGGAATGAGAGCATCTTAGAAAACTCAGATATCAGTGTGACCAGTAAAGTCTCAGTGGAGAAACCCTTCTTTGGGCCATTTGCTTAATTCTATTTCTATTACCCTGAATGTCAGAAAGGTCTTTGCCTCAGGCCACCCCTTTGTGTAGCCTGAAGAACACTGTTTTCATATGGAAATGAATGGACACCACCTGTGGCTCTTTGCTTAATTGCTTTGGAATGGGATGTGTCTGAATCAGCCTCTTGTCCTTGTATGAGGTTGTGGCTTAGATTCTCAGCACCTGATGGATTTAAAGAAAGATCCCATGTGCTTTCAAAACTAAAATGTCCAAAAGAGCAGTCATTGTGGATGAATATTTTTGCCTTCTTGTTTTAGGTTCCTGAACTCCATCAAGTGAGAATAGGGATCATTTGGGTCAAATGACTTCTTGAAATCCGTGCAGACGCTACCCCATATGTGCTTGGGTTTTCTCATGACTCCAAATCACATAAAGAATTATACCCTACAGCCAGTAGGCTGAAATTGGAGAAGTGGAACACTTTAACAGCAGGAATATTTGATCACTCCTGGTTCACAGGATGAGTGTCCAGGCCACCATGATTTTAGGCAAATAAGGGGCAAGTGAGCTTATTTTGGACACTACCTTGGGCTCATAGAAACCTCCAGCTAGAGGTTATGAGGAGTGTCTACATGGAAGAAGATGATGGGCCTGTGGGAGTGTTTTGATTTTAATTGTGGTAATTTTTGTGGCGGTTGGAAGGGATGACTGGATCCACCTGGGCTTGAACTCTGTTGTGATTCCCCTTAGAGACTGCATTCTGGAATTGACCTCAGAGAAGTATTGCCATGAATTGTGTTGGGATTTTAGGAGGACACACATAAGACTCACTCTTGGAAACTGAGATCTATGTCCAGGGTGGCTTTCCACAGAGGCCTGGGAATCTCAGCCAGGATATCACATGATTTTATTATGAAAGACTTGGCAGCCATAGATGAGAGTCAAAACACACATGGACCTTACATTGTAGACGTCAATTGGCCTGGCTTTATGTGACCATTTGGTATTTCTTTGAGAAGCCTTGACTGTGAGAGTTCTCTAGAGCTTTCATTGAAATGAACTTTCTCAACACTTAATGGTTCCTGAATGAATTGAGACGCACAGTGCCTCTAACTTCATTTTTGAAAAATTGCTAAATAAATACCATGAAATTTTTGAAATTCCCATGACCAGGTGGAACTGCAGAAAATTTGATGTCCTGTTGCTTATCATGTGTATACCAGACAGTGCCTTGTTTGACTGGGTTTCATGAAAATGATGTAGAACACGAGATGCCAGTAATTTGGAGCCTTCTGAGTAGTGCGCCTAGAACAGTGGTGGGAAGGAGTGTGATAAAACATCATGGAGGGGCTACGTGGATCTGCCATTGGCTTCCAAATGGCTTGTGACTGATATAGTGCAGACATGAGACCCTTATATGTAAAGGCATCCTGTTATATCGAGAGTTTTAAGGGCAATGTTCAGAATAAGGTTGCTATGGTTATTGGGGCAAGCTCTGTGCGATAGAAGCCTGGTTGGTGCATTCTCCTGCAGACCCTGACCCACCACAAGTGACAGAACTCCCTCCAGCACTGTATCCCAGATGAACTTCTTATATTTTGTGAAGTAAATACCAAATTCCCAGTGCAGCAGCAAAAAACACCATGAAAAGTGGAGGATGACCAAATGTCTTCACAGTCCCCACTGGGAGACACTTAGCCTCCAGTGGCCACAGTTTACCTACAAAGAGAGAATTGAGCACTGCTGCCTCATGTTCATTGGAATATAAGAAACCATCTCTTCCCGGTAACATAGATGCAGACCCAGCTTTGATGGTCTCACTACAAAGGAAGCTAAAGCTCATGACAGCAACATATATTTCAGGATCCCAACCTCAGAGGCCATTTCCCAAGAATTCTTAGGCCAGCAGAGCTCCTTGTTTGTGGAGTGTTTACCCTTTCCTTTACTTTTGGAAACTCCTCTACCACCTCCAAGGTTGTGAACTCCCGAGCATATTCCATTCCATATATGTATTCCTAGATTTTTACACTTTTCTACTCTAATTGTGTCTTACTTGGGCCAAAGGTATTGTCAAGGCATTGCTCTGGATGTGAGTGGGAAGATTTTTGTGTAGCACATATTTACATACACATTGGATTCATTTTCCAATTTTCCATTTGAAATACTTAACCCCTGACACTAACCCTTACCCTACTAGTCTCTGACTAATAATCCTAAAATGATGGTGAAAAATAACCCAAAAAGAATAGAAATACAAGCAGTTCAGAGGAGGCATGGTGTATAGTTGGAATTGCCTTTTGCATTATATAATGTAGGAGTTTTAAATCTAGTCAATTTTTTTGTTGAAATAGTTCTACATGTGTTTTTAAAATTAACAAATATGTGAATCCCTGTCTCCCTTTCTCTGTAGCCTATTCAGCACATGTATTTTTATATGCACATATAGAATCCTACCTGATATCACTTGTACACACATGTGAGGTGGCTGAATTGGCAGATGCAAATTGTGAGAAGAGATCACTCCTGCTAAACGCTGTTGGAACTGAAAATTCAACCTACGGGTGAGCTTCCTAGTTGAATAACATTATACATAAATCCATGTTCAGTAAAATGAATATTTTTCGATCTTTGGATTATATATATTTCATGATGAATTTCGATTGGCATATATATTGCTACTTTTTTTTTCTTTTATTGGTTGCTCAAAACATTACAAAGCTCTTGACATATCATATTTCATACATTAAATTCAAGTGGGTTTTGAACTCCAATTTTTACTCCAAATACAGAATGCAGAATCACATCAGTTACACATCCATATTTTTACATAATGTCTTATTAGTTACTGTTGTATTCTGCTACCTTTCCTATGCTCTACTATCCCCCCTCCCCTCTCTTCCCATCTTCTCTCTCTACCCTACCTACTGTCATTCATTTCTCTTATTGTTTATTTTCCCATTACACTCACAACCTCTTATATGTAATTTTTGTAACAATAAGGGTCTCCCTCCATTACCATGCAATTTCTCTTTTCTCTCCCTTTCCCTGCCACCTCATGTCTCTGCTTAATGTTAATCTTTTCTTCATGCTCTTCTTCTCTGCTCTGTTCTTAGTTGCTCTCATTATATCAAATAAGTCATTTGGTATTTGTTTTTTTGGGATTGGCTAGCTTCACTAAGCATTAACTGCTCTAGTGCCATGCATTTCCCTGCAAATTCCATGATTTTGTCATTTTTTAGTGCTGTGTAATCCTCCATAGTATATAAAAAAAACATTTTTTTTTTATCCATTCATCTATTGAAGCGAATCTGGGTTGGTTCCACAGTGTAGCAATTGTGAATTATGCTGCTATGAACATCGATGTGGCAGTATCCCTGTAGTACGCTCTTTTAAGGTCTTCAGGGAATAGTCCGAGAAGGGCAATAGCTGGTTCAAATGGTGCTTCCATTCCCGGCTTTCCCAGGAATCTCCATACTGCTTTCCAAATTGGCTGCACCAGTTTCAGTCCCATCAGCAATGTACAAGAGTACCCTTGTTGTTTGACTTCATAATGGCTACCAATCTCACTGGATTGAGATGGTATTTTAGGGTGGTTTTGATTTGCATTTCTCTGACTGCAAGAAATGGAGAGCATTTTTTCATGTACTTATTGATTGATTCTATGTCCTCCTCTGAGAAGTGTCTGTTCAGGTCCTTGGCTCATTGGGTTATTTGTTATCTTATTGTCTAATTATTTGAGTTCTTTGTATACTTTGTATACTCTGGATATTAGGGCTCCATCTGAAGGGTGAGGAGTAAAAATTTGTTCCCATGATCTAGGCTCCATATTTACCTCTCTTATTGTTTCTCTTTCTGAGAAAAAAAATTTTCAGTTTAAGTAACTCCCATTTGTTGATTCTTGTTATTAACTCTTGTGCTATGGGTGTCCTATTAAGGAATTTGGAGCCTGACCATACAGTATGTAGATCGGAACCAACTTTTTCTTCTATCAAATGCAGAGTCTCTGATTTGAATCTATCTCCTTGATCCACTTTGAGTTAACTTTTGTGCATGGCGAGAGAAAGGGATTCAGTTTCATTTTGTTGCATGTGGATTTCCAGTTTTCCCAACACGATTGGTTGAAGATGGTATCCTTCCTCAATTGCATGCTTATAGCTCCTTTATCAAATATAAGATAGTTGTAGCTTTTTGGATTAGTCTCTGTGTCCTCCATTCTGTACCATTGGTACACCCGCCTGTTTTGGTACCAGTACCATGCTGTTTTTGTTATTATTGCTCTGTAATATAGTTTGAAATCTGGTATCGCTATACCGCCTGATTCACACTTCCTGCTTAGAATTGCTTTTGCTATTCTGGGTCGTTTATTTTTCCATATGAATTTCATGATTGGTTTATCTATTTCTACAAAAAATTCCTTTGGGATTTAGATTGGCATTTCATTAAACCTATGGAGAACTTTTTAGTAATATCGCCATTTTGATGATGTTCATTCTGCCTATCCATGAACAGGGTATATTTTCCATCTTCTAAGATCTTATTCTACTTCTCTTTTTAGGGTTCTGTAGTTTGCATTGTATAAATCTTTCACCTCTTTTGTTAGGTTGATTCCCAAGTATTTAATTTTTTATGAGGATATTGTGAATGCAATGTTTTTCCTCATTTTCTTTTCAGAAGTTTTGTCGCTGATATACAGAAATACCTTTGATTTATGCATGTTGATTTCATTTCCTGCCACATTGCTGAATTCATTTATTAGTTCTAGTAGTTTTTTCTGTAGACCCTTTTGGGTCTTCTATGTATAGAATCATGTCATCTTCAAATAGTGATAATTTAAGTTCTTTTTTTCCTATTTTTATGCCTTTAATGTCTTTCATCTGTCTAATTGCTCTGGCCAGTTTTTCGAGAACTATATTGAATAGAAGTGGTGATAGAGGACATTCCTGTCTTGTTCCAGATTTTAGAGGGAATGCCTTCATTTTTTCTCCATTCAGAATGATGCTAGCCTGAGGCTTAACATAGATAGCTTTTACAATGTCGAGTTATGTTCCTGTTATCCCTAGTTTTTCTAATGTTTTGAACATAAAGGAATGCTCTACTTTGTCTAATGGTTTTTCTGCATCTATCAAGATGATCTTATGGTTCTTATTTTTAAGTCTAGTGATGTTGTGAATAACATTTATTGATTTCCATATATTGAACCCTCCTTGCATCCCAGGGATGAATCCTAGTTGATCATGGTGCACAATTTTTTTGATATGCCTTTGTATCCAAACCACCAGAATTTTAATGAAAATTTTTGCATCTAGGTTCATCAGAGATATTGGTCTGTAGTTTTCTTTCATTGAGGTGTCTTTGTCTGGTTTCAGAATCAGGGTGATGTTGGCCTCATAGAATGAACTTGGCAGAGCTCCCTGTTTTTCTATTTCCTGAATAACTTGAAAAGTATTGGTATTAAATCTTCTTTAAAGGTTTTGTAAAACTCCGCTGTATACCCATCTGGTCCTGGGCTTTTCTTGGTTGGTAGTCGTTTGATTGCTTCTTCTATTTCATCGATTGATATTGGTCTGTTTAAATTGTGTGTATCCTCCTGACTCCGTCTAGGCAAATCATATGACTTAACAAATGTATCGATGTCTTCACTATTTTCTATTTTATTGGAATATAGGTTTTCAAAATAATTTCTAATTGTCTTTCGTATTTATGTAGCTTCTGTTGTGATATTGCCTTTTTCATCCCGTATGTTAGTAATTTGAGTTCTCTCTCTTCTTCTCCTCGTTAGCATGGCTAAGGGTCTGTCCATCTTATTTATTTTTTCGAAGAACCAACTTTTAGTTTTGTTAATTTTTTAATAGTTTCTTTTGTTTCAATTTCGTGATATACGCTCTGATTTTAATTATTTCTTGCCTTCTGCTACATTTGCTGTTGTTTTGCTCTTCCTTTTCTAGGGCTTTGAGATGAAGTGAGAGCTCATTTATTTGTTGTGTTTGTTTTTTTTTCTTTTTTTGAGGAATGACCTCCAGGTGATGAATTTGCCTCTTGAATCTTGTTTCATTGTGTCCCATTGAATCTGATATGTTTTGTCTGTATTTTCATTTATCTCTAAGAATTTTTTGACTTCCTCTTTTATGTCTTCTGTAACGCATTGATCATTCAGTAATATATTGTTCATTTTCCATGTGATGTAGGATTTTTCCTTCCTTCTTTTACCATTGGTTTCCAGTTTCATTCCATTGTGATCAGAAAAAAAAAATCATGGTATTATCTCCAGCCCTTTATATTTACTGAGTGTTGCCCTACGGCATAATATATGGTCTATTTTTGAGAAGGATCCATGTGCTGGTGAGAAAAAAGTATATCCACTTGATGATGGTTGATATATTCTATATATGTCAGTAAAGTCTAGGGTATTGATTGTGATATTGAATTCTATATTTTTTTTATTCAACTTTTGTTTGGAGGATCTGTCCAATGGTGAGAGAGGTGAGTTGAAGTCTCCCATAATTATTGTGTTGTGGTCTATTTGATTCTTGAAATTGAGGAGAATTTGTTTTATAAATGTCGCAGCACCATTATTTGCTGCGTAAATATTGATAATTGTTATGTCTTGTTGGTGAATGGTTCCTTTTAACAGTATATAATGTCCTTCCTTATCCCTTTTGATTAAATTAGTCTTCAAGTCGATTTTATTCCGTATGAGGATGGCCACCCCTGCTTGCTTACAAGGACCGTGTGCATGGTATAAATTTTCCCAACCTTTCACCTTCAGCCTGTGTATGTCTTTTCCATTCAGATGTGTCTCCTGGAAGCAACATATTGTTGGATTTTTTTTTTTTTAATCCACGTTACAAGCCTATGTCACTTTATTGGAGAGTTTAAGCCATTAACGATTAGAGTTACTATTGATATATGGTTTGTATTGCCACCCGTCTTTGATTATTTATCTTTTTTTTAAAATTTAGTTTGTTTATCCATGATTAGCTTTTCCCCCTCCCTCTGTCATTACTGAGGCAATTCCCACTGACGGTTTTCGTTGTTGATATTCATTTTTTCCTCGTGTAGTGTTTTCCTTAAGATGCTTTGCAATGCTGGTTTTCTGGCTGCAAATTCTTTTAGCTTTTGTTTATCACAAAATATTTTTATTTAGTTGTCTTACCTGAAACTTAATTTTTCTGAATACAGATTTCTTGGTTGTCATCCATTGTTTTTAAGTGTTTGAAATACGTTGTTCCAGGATCTTCTCACTTTCAGCGTCTGTGATGAAAAATCTGTTGTTAACATTTTTGGTTTACCCCTGATTGTAATCTGCCTCCTTTCTCTTGTAGCTTTTAATATTTTCTCTTTGTTTTGTATATTGTATATCTTCATAACAATGTTTCTTGGCATTGGTCTACTGTGATTTTTTTGTGCTCGGTGTCTTGTAAGCATCTACAATTTTTTTTATCCGTTTCCATTTTTATTTCTGGAAAGTTTTCTGTAATTATTTCATTCAGCTGGTTACTCATTCCCTTGGTTTGAATCTCTGTACCTTACTCTATCCAGATGACTCATAAGTTTTTTTTTTATGATATCCCATATCTCTTGGATGTTTTTCTCATGACTTTTTACCAGCATTTCTTTGTTGGCTAGACTTTTTTCAAGATGATATATTTTGTCTTCATTATCTGACATTCTGTCTTCTACTCGCTCCACTCTGTTAGTGATACTCTCAATTGAGTTTTTAATTTGGTTTATCATTTCCTTCATTTCTAGAATTATTGTTTGATTTTTTTATAATCTCTATCTCCTAATAAAGATGCTTAATTTCTTTTTATATCTGTTTATGTAATTCATTTTCAATGTGTTCTTTCACTGTTTGGTTTTGATGTCTCGTATCCTCTATAAGGTTCCATTCCATCTGTCTAAGGTATTCCTTGAGTTCTTTATATGACCATTTTTCTGATGATTCCTTCTGAATATTTAGGCTGTCCATTGTTGTTTGTACTCCTTTTCTTCCTTGTTTTTTTATGCTGCTCATGTTACTTCTTGTTTTGTTTGACTGCTGAGTTACTGCTTACTCTTATAAATTTATTTGATGCTTCGGAGGAAAGATATTAGAAGGGAAGGGAAGAAGTCACTAAAGAGAATGAGAGTAGGCAGGTAGAATTCAAGGAAGGGGAATAAAAAAATTGAAAAGAAATGAAAAGACAAAAGAAAAATAGAAAATAAATAAAGAAAAAAATTAAATAATAATTATAATTAAAAGATGAAAATTAAAATTTAAAATAATATTAATAATAATAATGATAAAATAAAAAAATAAAAACATTAAAAAAAGTTAAAGAACAACAACAACAAAAATGAAAATGAAAGAAATAGAAAAAATATAAATTTAAAAAATAATAATAATAAATGCAGTCATAGAGTTCAATTAACTTCTCTTTCAGAAGGTGGAGCTGTGTGCACTGGGCCAAGCTTCTCCTCTGAATAAGTGGGAACCAATCACTGTGCAGCAGCTCTTCCTCCCAGACTTGGCGGATCTCCAATCCTGAGTGCCTAGGGCCTTCTCTTGTGCTTCCTCAAGCCATGCCTTGCTCACCTGTGACGCTCACCACAATAGTGGTTACAAGCCAGAACTCTACTCCTGGCAGCCCTGTTTTCATGAAAGCCTGGGCACACTCTCCCTGTTTGCCTCCCTCAGACGCTAGTTTTGTAGAGCTTGGATCTGAGGACCCCCAGCGAATTTTCTTGCCCTCTGGGAGCCATGCCCCCGGTACGTGGTGTAAGAGACCTCAATTGTCAGCACTTGTGGGATCAGGAGCCGGGAATTCCACGCGCTAGTCCCGAGCCAATCCTGATTCCCTAGGTCTGGCTATCGTGCTCACGGAAGAGCTGGGAGAGGCCCTTAAGGCTGAGCTGGGAGGGGCCCTTAAGGTTTCCCCGCTGTGTTGAGAGAGATGGCTAGGGGATTACACACCTGTCACGCTGGTTTTAATGAAGTTATCTCCTCTGCCCGTGACGTCATTTCTATGCTATGGTGGTATCCCATGCAAATGGTGACCGTTTGTTCCCTTTGCAAGGTAACCAACGCAACGGGTGGGTCCTGACTGTCTCTCCCAAGCGCCGTTTCAATCCTGTGGCCACTGCTTTTGAAGGCTTGGTTGGCTTTTACCTCTGAAAGTTCAGAAGGGCCGAACAGTTATTTCAGTGGGATCTTAGTGCTGAGTCATGAGAACCAGGCAAACCGGAGGTTGAATGCAGCCCATCCAGGCTCGGTGTGTGTTCTGAGGGGCCCAGAATGTTCGCCCCAGATCCACATCAGGTCAACATTGCCTACTGATTCTGAGCAAACAGCATTTAGACAGTTTATGACTCCCTATGCCCGCTCAGCTGAAGAGGTCAGAGACTTGATTTTTCCATGCCTGCCTTCATGATGGATCTCCTGTATTGCTAATTTTTATATCTGTGCATGTGAGTGTGTATGTATGAGAGTGTATATATATATATATATATATATATATATATATATATATACACTCTCCAGATTTTTTAAAATATGAAATATATGTGTCTTATTATACACTCCCTAAATTAATTCATATTCATATATGTGTATTTATAATCAACTTTCCACAAGATTATTCTCAGAAATAATCATCCACCTGAAATACATATTTGTTTTCTAGTACTGAAAACTAAATTCAGTGAAAGGTGCCAACAAAACCTAATATTTCTACAGTTACTGAGCTAGTTTAACATCAATGCAAGTATATTCTTAGGGGACATGATGTGTATTTTGACTTTCATTTTTATTCAACACTGGTACATTACTACTCCTTCAGTTAATGCACATCATAGGATATATATTTCGTTCACAAGTTAGAAAATTTATAGGCATTTGTTTCACGATCAATCACTTCCTGATTCAGAACACATGATTCTTCTATGTTTCTTGACTGGTCTTTTCATGAGACTTCTTTCCAAACACATTATTTTCGTTTAACATCATCACTTATAAAGCACAACTCAAACACCCTTCATGATAAACCATAATCCTAATATTACCATTAGATATATAACTGGTTGGAATGAATGATTATATATCAATATAAGATTTCTTATATATTTTCAGATTTCAATTCAATCCATTATTTAAAGTGGAACCAGTTACATTATTTATTCATATTATCGTCTATTCATGCATTATCTCTATATTCATAGACACAGGGTACACCTCTTTGTACCCCTAATACTAATGTATATGTCTTCAAAATATTGCTCCCAGACATAGTGAAAGAAATACTCATGTTACCTGATCTACATATACATTTTACCACAGTAATATTCTGAACAAAAAAAATGTAAAGGTCACACTTATGATCGTACCAAAGCCTAAAAGGAAAGTGAACATGGATAACTAATAACATCCGTGTCCAGGTTGCCTAATGCTCTCAAATGTAAATCCCATTGGTGACAACATATTTGTTTTTACCTATGATTATATATTCAAACTCAACCATGTTGAAAATGTCTAATCCTATCACTCATTTATACTTTGCCTGATTTCGTTATGTCGCTATTGATACTTGCTTTTCTACATAATTTCCCCAGTTTATTATTGTGAATGACTCTTCACATGTACTGACATTTACATTCACTCTCTAAACGAAACCCTATTGCTAAATAAGCTTTTTATTCCAAATCATATTCTCACTCTTCTTCCTAAACCTACCAACTATCTTTCTAATCCTACCGACTATCGTTTTTTGACTGGATGTTCTCTTCTACATTCAATCATCCAAGGTACACGGTCCTATGCCATTGTATATTGATTTAACTGAGACAATTGTACAGAACGTAATTCAACACTATGTATCCCAATCAAGGGCCCAATGCCCTTCTGGGCTTCAAATCTTTCTTAGATTTCCGTTTTCATACATATATTTCACTTATATATTCTTATAAATATCGCAGGTACCCAATCCCTTTATTCATCCTGCAGAATGATTCCTAACCCAAATCGAACATATAATTAACCCTAACCATACACTAACTTTACCGAAGAGCAGGGACAGAGTTGGTATTAAAATACAGGAATGTAGGGTATCTTCACCTGCTGAGAACCTCAAATGTTCATTTAGAAATGATCCCTGGTGAAGATGAAGGCAGCTATGAACGACCTCAGAAAGCAAAAGTCATCTTCCATGGCAATCATCCTGGTCGGGTTGAAGGGTTGTGTCTGAATCATTCTCTCTCTTCTTAATGTATACAAGATGGACCAAACCAGTTCTGTGTGGAGAGCTGTTCCGGGGTGCTTATGATTGATATGACATTCTAACTTGTGAAAGTGTTACAGGAAAACTGGGGCAGCCTCCACCTCATGGGACTTTTGGAAGCAACTGTTAGGGCAAAGTGGTTGTCAAGGCAGTGACATAATTCAGATCCTGAAAAAAGTGACCTCACCTCACTTCCTTGGTGATAAAACTCTCTGAACTTGGGATCCAGGAAGCCAGGCACTCAGAGATAGTCCCTGTCCCAGTCCCAGTGGTCTCACATGTTTGGATTTACCAAGGACAGAGTCAGTCTTTCTTGGAACCTACAGATGTGAGGATGACGAAATGCCAGGAAACCTTTGAAGAGGGGCTTTTCCTGAGAAAGCAGGTAGTGTCTCACCACTGGCTCTTGACAACTTCACAGAGTTGGCCATGCAGACCAGAACTGAGACAGGAGAGGTCATTTTGGGGAAACATAGTATGGCCCACCAGTCAGAGGACACTCCGGAGAGTCACAGACCTACTTGGGGGAAGGAGGTGCCTTTTTAGGTGTGGGTGTGATTTTGTGGTTTTGTCTCATGTTCTCAGAATAGGTAGGAAAGGCGGTTTGTTTGGTTTAGAGTGGACTATTTTTAGTAAGTCCTTTGACAATGCGAGTGTCTGTGTATCCCACTGTGTTCATGATTGTAGACATTAGAAGAGAGAATGGATCAATGGATGTTTCCTGTCTACTAGCAAGCTTGCCAGCATTCATTGTGCCCAATATATGAGTGGACTCAGGCTTGCCTTATAGATGGGCAACACCTACTAGCTTCATAATTTCCTGTTTTCTCCTTCAATTCTGGCAACACTCCAGAATAGTATCATGGTTTTGTGTCCAAGATATGTACCTCCTCCAATATCTGTGACATGGCCATGTACTAGATAGTTGAAGGGAATGGCTAGCATCTCAGAAATCTCAGATATCAGTTGACCAGGAAAGTCTCAGTGGAGAAACCCTGCTTTGGTCCTTTTGCTTACCTATTGTTCTGTTGCCCTGAATGTCAGGAAGATCTTTGCCTCAAGCCACCACTTTGTGAAGCCTGAAGAAAACAGTTTTCAAATGCAAATAAATGGGCATCACCTGTGGATCCATGCTTAATTGCTTTGAAAAGGGATATGTCTGAATCAGTCTCTTGGCCCTGTGTGAGGCTGTGTCTTAGATTCTCAGCACCTGATGAATCTAAAGATAGATCCCATGCATGCATCCAAAACCAAAATGGCAAAAAGATCAGATATTGTTGATTAACTCTCTTGCCTTCCTCTGGTAGGTTCCTGAAATCCATCAAGTGAGAACAGGGATCCTTTGGGTCAAATAAGTTCTTCAAAACCCAGCAGAGGCTAGCCCATAGATGCTTGTTTTTTCTCATGACTCCAATTCACTTAAAGAATCTAAACCTCAAAGTCAGTAGTCCTCAAGTTGGAGAAGCCAAACAGTATTAAAGGAAGGCCTATTTGATCACTCCTGGTTTACAGGAAGGGTGTCCACGCCACCCTGACTTTAGGTAAATGAGGGGCAGGAAGCTTATTTTGGACACTGACGTGGGCTGCTCCCCTCATGGAAACCTCCAGCCACAGGTTATGATGAGTGTCTATATGGAAGAAGATTTGGGCCATGTGGGAGTGTTTTGGTTTTAATTGTGGACATTTGAATGGTGGTTGGAAGAGATGACTGGGTCCACCTGGGCTTGCACTCTGGTGTGATTCCCCTTAGAGACTGAGTTCTGGTACTGATCTCAGAGAAGTATTGCCATGAATTGTGTTGGGATTTTAGATGGCCATGCATGAGAGTTGCCCTTGGAAAGTGACATCTAGGCCCAAGTTGACTTTCCAAAGATCACAGGAAATCTCATCCAGGATATCACATGATTTTATTCTTAAAGACTTGGCAGCCATTTTTGAGAGTCAAAACACACATGGACCTCACATTGTAGACCTAAATGGGCCTGGCTTAATCTGACATTTTGGCCACTCTTTGGGAAGCCTTGCCTGTGAGAATTCTCCAGAGTTTTCATTGAAATGAGCTTAGTCACCATTTAATGGTTCCTGAATAAATTGAAACCCACAGTGCCTCCAACTTCTTTCTTGAAAATTGGCTAGATAAATACCATAAAAATTTTTGAAATTCCCATGACCGGGTGGCAGGAGAACATTTGGATGTCCTGTTGCTGATCATGAGTATGTAAGACAGTGCCCTGATTGACTTGGTTTTATGAAAATGGTGTAGAACAGAGATGCCAGTAAGTTGGATCCTGCTGAGTAGTTGTCCTAGAGCAGTGGTTGGCAGGTGGGTGATAAAACATCTGTGGTGGGCCATGTGGATCTGCCATTGGCTTGCAAATTGATTGTGACTGACATTTTGCAGCCAGTAGACTCTTATATGTAAAAGCATATTGTTATATGGAGAGGTTTCAGGGCAATGTTCAAAATCAGGTTGCTATGGTCAATGGGGCAAGCAATGTGGGATAGAAGCCTGGTTGGTGCATTCTCCTGTAGAACCCGACCCACCACAATTGACAGAACTCACTTCAGCACTGTGTCCCTGTTGAACTCTTTGTAATTCATGAAGCAAATTCCAAACTCCCAGTGCAGCAGCAAGAAACACCATGAATAGTGGAGGATGACCAAATGGATTTACAGTGCACACGGGGAGACACTTAGACCCCAGTGGCCACAAGTTACATACAAATAGAAAATTCAGCACTGCTGCCTCATGTTCATTGGAAAATAAGAAACAATGTCATCCATGTCACATAGATGAAGACCCAGCTTTGATGGTGTCACTCCAAATGAAGCTAATGCTCCTGACAACAGCATATATTTCATTGCCAAACCTTAGAGGCAGTTTCTCCAGATGTCAGGCTGGCAGAACTTCATGTTTGTGGAGTGTTTACCCTGTCCCTTACTTTTGGAACCTCTTCTACCACCTCCAAATTTGTGAACTCCTGAGCATTTTCCATTCCACATATGTATTCACAGATTTTCTAACTCCTCTCCTCTAATTGTGTCTTATGTGGGGCGAAGGTAATGTCAAGGCATTGTTCTGAATGAGAGTGGGAAGTTTTTTGTGTAGCACATATTTGCATACACATTGGATACATTTTCAAATTTTCCATTCGAAATACTGAATCCCTGACACTAACACATACCCTAATAGACTTTGACTTTTATCCTAATATTATGGAGAAAAATAACCCAAACAGAATAGGAATACAAGAGGTTCACAGGAGGCATGGTGTATAGTTGGACTTGCCTTTCGTATGATAAATGGTAGGTGTTATAAATCTAGCAAATTTTAATTGAAATAGTTCTCCATGTGTTTTAAAAGTTAACAAATATGTGAATAACTGTCTCCCTTTCTCTGTAGCCTATTCATCACATGTATTTTTATAAGCACATATCGAATTCTACCTGGTATCACTCGTACATTTTGTGAGGTGGCTGGCTTGGCAGATACAAATTGTGAGAAGAGATCACTCCTACTTAATGCTGTTGGAACTGAAAATTCAACATACGGGTGAGCTTCTTAGTTGAACGACATAAATCCATGTTCATTAAAATGAATATTTTTCTATCTGTGGATGATATATATTTCATGGTGAATTTCGATTGGCATACATAATGCTACTTTTTAATGTCTCTGTGTGTATGTGTATATATATATATATATATATATATATATATATATATATATATATATATATACATATATATTTTTTTTCACTCTGCAGATTTTTCAAAATATGAAGTATATTTTTCTTATTATACACTCCCTAAATTCATTCATATTCATGTATGTGGATTTATAATCAACTTTTCAAAAGATTATTCTCAGAAATATTCATCCACTTGAAATACTTATTTGTTTCCTAGTACTGAAAACTAACTTCAGGGGATCATATGATGGCTGCGAAGGGAGTGCATCACCCCCATGTACTGCGTCACTGTGAGGGAGAATGACGAGTTAGAATGGCTAAAACCTATCTTGTTAGGAATTTCCAGCAAAATTGTGGTTCTCCAAAACCAAGTGTACATATTTCCATCTCAGGAGGATCAGCTACGGGGGCTCAAACGCGAGTGATTTGTCCTCACAGAAGGTCATGCGACTTATTCAGGAAATCGCTCCGTGGCTAGAGTCTGTGGCGCGTGCTGGGAAACGACGAGATAGCAAGGCAAATATACAGCGGTGCAGGTATTGTGGGCTCCTGCCAGGTATGCAATCACTGTGCTCAGTGCTGAATTCTGGGTTTGAGACGGGAAAGCATGCAGTCCAACTCGTTTCTCCACACCCGTCAGACCACAGAGGAACCCAGCGGCCACCATCATGGAGAGGTGACTTCATCATCCCTGTTTTCGACTGATCGCAGCTTATTCAGCTATAGAACAGGTAATTTCAGGATGCCATTCACCTTTGTGTTGCAGACAAATTACTCAGGCTCAGTGCTAAAGAACCCGCAGAAACTGCGTCTTGGAGCCTGCTTCTATTAGAACATACACCGAGCCCCGAGCGGCCGAATTCCGCATCCAGGAACTGATCTGGCCCAGGGCTAAAGAACCGGTGGAAACTGCTTCTCGGTCCGGGTCTTGCTGAATATCAGTAAATATAAACCGAGCCTTCATAGGCAGTGGCAACAGGATTGAGACGGGGCTTGTGAATGCCGGTCAGGACTCACCGATTGCTTTAGTCACCCAGCAAAGGGAACGAAATGCTGCCTTTTGCATGGGATACCAACATGGCAGAGATCTGATGTCATCAGAAAGCAGCAGAGGAGATAACCTCATTGATACCAGCGGTGACAGAAACAGTTGGTCTCCTGGTAAAGAAAGTGAGTCACAAACACCCGGGTCTCTCTCACTTTGTCATCAAGCCAGAGGGGCAGAGCAGAGCCGCCGCCTACGCCCGGAACAGTCCCAGCGACACACCTGCATGGTAGTCACGTCACCCCAATTGGAATAGAGGCAGAGAAGAGCCGCCGCCCTTGCCCAGAACAGGCCCAGCGACCCGCAGGCGTGGTAGTCACATCAACCGAATTGGAGTAGTTGCAGAGCAGAGCCTTCTCCCGCACCTAGTACAATCCCAGTGGCCCACCGGCATGGTAGTCAGGTCACCCCAATATTAGTAGGGGAAGAGCAGAGCCTTCGCCCGCACCCAGAACAGGCCCAGCAACCTGCCGGCATGGTAGTCACGACCCCCCAATTGGAGTAGGGGCAGAGCAGAGCCATCACCCGCGCCCGCAAGGTAGGCACACCTGCACTTGACTGGCAGAAGAGGCCCATCGCCCTGCCGGCACGGCAGACACTTCACCCCATTTGGAATAGGAGCAGAGCAGATCCATTGCCCGTGCCCGCAAGGCAGGCAGACCTGCGACAAACTGGCGGAACAGGACCAGCAACACACCTGCATGGTAGTCACGTCACCCCAATTGGAATAGGGGCAGAGCAGAGCCGCCGCCAGCACCTACAAGGTAGGCAGACCTGCGACCGATCGGCAGAACACCCCAGGGGTCCACGGGTAATAGCTGCAGCAGATGGAATGTCAGATAAAGAACTCAGGATATACATGCTTCAGATGATCTTGAGTCTCAAGGAAGACATTAGACAGCAAAATCAGACAATGAAAGATCACTTCGACAATGAATTACATAAACAAATCCAAGAAGCAAAAGATCAGCTATACAGAGAGATAGAGGTTGTAAAAAATAACAAACAGAAATCCTAGAAATGCAGAAATCAATAAACCAACTAAAAAACTCAATTGAGAAGACTACCAGCAGAGTAGAACACTTAGAAGATAGAACATCAGAAAATGAAGACAAAGTATTCCAACTTGAAAAGAACATAGACAGCTCAGCAAGACTGTTAAGAAACCATGAACAGAATATCCAAGAAATACGGGATAACATAAAGAGACCAAACATAAGAGTCATTGGAATACAGGAAGGTATAGAGGTTAAAACCAAAGCAATGAGGAATGTATTCAATGAAATAATACGAGAAAACTTCCCAGACTTGAAGAATCAGACTGACTCCCAAGTCCTAGAAGCCTACAGGACGCCAAATGTGCAAAATCATAAGAGATCCACACCTAGACACATTATAATGAAGATGCCCAATGTACACAATAAGGAGAGAATTTTAAATGCTACAAGAGAAAAAAAGCAGATTACATTTAGGGGTAAAACAATCAGGATAACAGCTGATCTTTCAACACAGACTCTGAAAGCTAGAAAATCCTTGAATAACATTTTTCAAACACTGAAAGAAAATGGATTCCAACCAAGAATTGTGTATCCAGTGAAATTAAGCTTCAGGATGGAAGATAAAATTATAACCTTCCATGATAAAAAAAAGTTAAAATAATTTGTAGCTAGAAAACCATCTCTTCAAAACATCCTCGGAAAATATTACAGGAAGAAGAAAGGGAAATAACAATAAAAACCAACAGTGGGATGTAGTACAGTAAAAGTGGGAAATAATCAAAGAAGAAAACAATCCATGTTTAATAACATAAATAAACAAATAGGGCTGGAAGAACAACCATTATCTCAATAATAACTGTAAATGTTAATGCCTTAAACTCACCAATTAAGAGACAGAGGCTAGTAGAATGGATCACAAAACAAGGCCCAATAATATGCTGCCTACAGGAGACGCATTTGATAGGAAAAGACATACATAGACTGAAGGGGAAAGGTTGGGAAAAATCATATCACTTATATGGATTTCGGAAACAAGTAGGAGTGTCCATACTCATATCAAATAAAATAGATTTCAAGCCAAAGTTAATCAAAAGGGATAAAGAGGGACACTATATACTGCTCAAGAGAACCATACAGCAACAAGACATAACCATTATAAATATATATATGCCCCAAACAATGGTGCAGCTATGTCCATCAAACAAACTTTTCTCAAGATCAAGAGTCTAATAGACCACCATACAATAATCATGGGAGACTTCAACACACCTCTCTCACCACTGGACAGGTCTTCCAAACAAAAGTTGAAATAGAAAACTATAGTACTCAATAACACAATTAATAACCTAGACTTAATTGACATATATAGAATATACTCCACAACATCAAGCAGTTACATTTTTCCTCAGCAGCACATGGATCCTTCTCAAAAATAGATCATATATTATGTCACAGGGCAATTCTTAGACAATATAAAGCAGTAGAGATAATACCATGCATCTTATCTGATCATAATGGAATATAAACTAAAAAATCAATGATAAAAGAAGGAAGGAAAAATCATGCATCACTTGGAGAATGAACAACAGGTTACTGAATGAACAATGGGTTATAGAAGACATAAAGGAGGAAATTGAAAAATTCTTAGAGATAAATGAAAACACAGGCACAACATATCAGAATCTATGGGACACATTGAAATCCGTTCTAAGAGGAAAATTCATTGCTTGGATTTCATTCCTTAAAAAAAGAAAAAAAACAACAGCAAATAAATGATCTCATACTTCATCTCAGAATCCTAGAAAAAGAAGAGGAAAACAACAGCAAAATAAGTAGAAGGTAAGATTTAATTAAAATCAAAGCTGAAATTAATGAAATCGAAACAAAAGAAACAATTGAAAAAATTGAGGAAACTAAAAGTTGGTTCTTTAAAAAAATAAATAAAATCGACAGACCCTTAGCCATGCTAATGAAAGAAGAAGAGAGAAAACTCAAATTACTAGCATACGGGATGAAAAAGTCAATATCACATGTTAAGGTCTATAAACAAGTCAGCATGGCACCTGGTATTTTCCCAGAGAAATGTTAGGGTCTCTAAACAAGTCTGGATGGCGCCCTCCAAATGCCATAGGGAGTGGTTTTTGAAGTAACAAAAGCAAGCCATTAAGTGTGGAGATTCCTTATTGGTTGACTGCTGTATCTATTTTATGCTAATTAGATAAGCTTTATAAAATGTATAAATATCGCTCGGATTCTACAATAAACGGCTTCCACTCCTGCTGTATCAATCTACACAAGTTATTTGTCACCCCCTGGCAATCACAGCAGATATTTCTGAAATACAGAAGATAATAAGAAATTAATTTGATTCGTTATACTCCAATATAATAGAAGATAGTGAAGGCATCGAAAAATTTCTTAAGTCATATGATCTGTCCAGATTGAGTCAGGAGGATATAGACAACCTAAACAGACCAATATCAATTGAGGAAATAGAAGAAACCATCCAAAGATTACCAACTAAGAAAAGACCAGGACAGTATGGGTATACAGCAGAGTTTTACAAACCCTTAAATATGAACTAATACCAATACTTATCAAGCTATTTCAGGAAATTGAAAAAGAGGGAGATCTTCCAAATTCATTCTACAAGGCCAATATCACCCTAATTTCTACACCAGACATAAACACTTCAAACAAAGAAAACTACAGACCAATATCCCTAAAGAACCTAAATGCAAAAATCCCTAATTAAATTCTGGCGAATCAGATACAAAAACATATTAAAAAAATTGTGCACCATGATCAAGTAGGATTCATCCGTGGAATGCAAGGCTTGTTCAATATACGAAAATCAATAAATGTTATTCACCACATCAATAGACTTAAAAATAAGAACCATATGATCATCTCGATAGATGCACAAAAAGCATTCGACAAAGTACAGCATCCCTTTATCTTCAAAACTCTAGAAAAACTAGGAATAACAGGAACATACCTCAATATTGTAAAAGCAATCTATGCTAAGCCTCAAGCTAGCATCATTCTGAATCTAGAAAAATTGAAGGCATTCCCTCTAAAATCTGGAACAAGAATGGGATGCCCTCTCTCACCACTTCTGTTCAATACAGTTCTCGAAACACTGGCCAGAGCAATTAGACAGACGGAAGAAATTAAAGGCATAAAAATAGGAAAAGAAGAACTTAAATTATTACTATTGCAGAAGACATGATTCTATACCTAGCAGACCCAAAAGGGTCTACAAAGAAACTAATAGAGCTAATAAATGAATTCAGCAAAGTGACAGGATATAAAATCAACACAAATAAATCAAAGGCATTCCTCTATATCAGCGACAAATCCTCTGAAATGGAAATGAGAACAACCACTCCATTCACAATATCCTAAAAAAAAAAAAAGATGGGAATCAACCTAACAAAAGAGGTGAAAGTCTTATACAATGAAAACTACAGAACCCTAAAGAGAGAAATATAAGAAAATCTTAGAAGATGTAAAAATATATCTTGTTCATGGATAGGCAGAACTAACATCATCAAAATGGCGATATTACCAAAATTTCTCTATAGGTTTAATGCAATGGCAATCAAAATCCCAAAGGCATTTCTTGTAGAAATAAAGAAAGCAATCATGAAATACATATGGAAAAATAAAAGTCCCAGAATAGCAAAAACAATGCTAGGCAGGAAGTGTGAATCAGGCGGTAGAGCGATATCAGACTTCAAACTATACTACAGAGCAATAGTAACAACAATAGCATGGTACTGGTACCAATATAGGCCGGTGGACCAATGGTACAGAATAGAGGACACAGAAACCAATCCACAAAACTACAACTATCTTATGTTTGATAAAGGGGCTAAAAGCATGCAATGGAGGAAGGATAGCATCTTCAACAAATGGTGTTTGGAAAACTGTAAATCCATATGTAACAAATTGAAACTGAATCCCTTTCTCTTGCCATGCACAAAAGTTAACTCAAAATGGATCAATGAGCTTGATATCAAATCAGAGACACAGTGTCTGATAGAAGAAAAATTTGCTTACGATGTGCATACTGTGGGGTCGGGCTCCAAATTCCTCAATAGGACACCCATAGCACAAGAGTTAATAACTAGAATCAACAAATGGGACATAAACTAAAAAGTTTTTTCGGAGCAAAAGAAGCAATAAGAGAGGTAAATAGGGAGCCTACATCCTGGGAAGAAATCTTTACTCCTCACACTTCAGATAGAGCCCTAATATCCAGAGTATACAAAAAACTCAAAAAATTAGACAATAAGATAACAAATAACCCAATCAACAAATGGGCTGAGGACCTCAACAGACACTTATCAGATGAGGACTTACAATCAATCAACAAGTACATGAAAAAATGCTCACCATCTCCAGCAGTCAGAGAAATGCAAATCAAAACCACCCTAAGATACCATCTCACTCCAGTAAGATTGGCAGACATTATGAAGTCAAACTACAACAAATTCTGGCAAGGATGTGGGGAAAGAGGTACACTTGTACATTGCTGGTGGGACTGCAAATTGGTGCAGCCAATTTGGAAAGCAGTATGGAGATTTCTTGGAAAGCTGGGAATGGAACCACCATTTGACCCAGCTATTCCCCTACTCAGTCTATTCACTAAAGACCTAAAAAGAGCATGCTACAGGGACACTGCTACATCGATGTTCATAGCAGAACAATTCACAACAGGAAGACTGTGAAACCAACTTAGATGCCCTTCAATGAAAGAATGGAGAAAATACTGTGGCATTTATACACAATGGAGTATTACTCTGCATTGAAAAATGAAAAAAATCATAGAATTTGGAGGGAAATGGAATGCATTAGAGCAGATTATGCTAAGTGAAGCTACCCAATCCTTAAAAAACAAATGCCAAATGTCATCTTTGATATACGGAGAGTAACTAAGAACAGAGGAGAGACAAAGAGCATGACAAGATGATTAACATTAAACCGGGATGAGAGTTGGAAAGGAAAGGGAGAGAGAAGGAAAATTGCATGGAATTGGAAGGAGACCCTCAGGGTTATATAAAATTACATACAAGAGAAAGTGAGGGGAAAGGGAAAAATAATACAAGGGGGACAAATTTATTACAGTAGAGGGGGTAGAGAGAGAAGAGGGGAGGGGCGGGGAGGGGAGGGGGGATAGTAGAGGATAGGAAAGGCAGCAGAATTCAATAGACACTAGTATGGCAATATGTGAATCAATAGATGTGTAAATGATGTGATTCTGTAATCTGTACATGGGGTAAAAATGGGAGTTCATAATGCACTTGAATCAAAGTGTGAAATATGATATAACAACAACTATGTAATGTTTTGAACAATTATAAATAAAAATGAAAAAAAATAAAACTAACTACGGTGAATAATGCATGAAATCCTAATATTTCTACAGTAACTGAACCAGTTTAACATCAATGCAAGTAGATTCCTATGGGACATGATGTGTACTTTGACCTTCATTTTTATTCAACACTGGTACATTACTATTTCATCAGTTTATGCACATCACAGGATATATATTTCATCCACAATTTAGCAAAGTTATAGGCATTTGTTTCACTTTCAATCAATTCTTGCTTTGAACACATGGATTCCTCCATATTTCTTGACTGGTCTTTTCATGAGACTTCCTTCCAAACACATTATTTTCGATTTCCATAAACACTTTTGAAACAAAACTCACACACACTTCATGATAAACAATAACCCTAAGATTACCATTATATGTGTAACTGGTTGGAGTGAATGATTGTATGTCAATATATGATTTCCTATATATTTTAAGATATCAATTCAATCCATTATTTATAGTGAACAAAGTTATATTATTTATTCACACTAAGGTATATTCATGCATTATCTCTATATTCGTAGACACAGGGTACACCACTTGGTACCCACAATACTAATTTATGTGTCCTCAAATATTGCTCCCAGAAATGGTGGAAGAAATACACATATCATATGATCTACATATATATTTGATCACAATAATTTTCTGGGCACAAAATGCAAAGGTCACACTTATGATTGTACCAAATCCTAAATGGAAAGTGAACATGGCTTACTAAAAACATCCATATCCAGGTTGCCTAATGCTTTCAAATGTCATTCCTATTGGTGACTACATATTTGTTTCTTCCTAAGATTATGTACTCAATCTCAACCCTGTTGAAAATGTCTAATCCTATCACTCACTATATAATTGCCTCATTTCATAATGTCTCTATTGATATTTTCCTTCCTACATATTTTCCCCAGTTAATCATTGTGACTGACTCTTCACATGTGCTGACATTTACATTCACTCTATAACCGAAACCCTATTGCTACAGAAATTTTTGTCCAAATTTTATACTCACTCTTTTTTATAAACCTACCGACTATCTTCCTAATCCCACCGACTATCTCAATTTGAGTGGATGTTCTCTTCTAAAATCAAACATCCAAGGTATAAGGTCCTATGCCATTGATTATCAATTTATCTGAGACATCTGTGTAGAACGTAATTAAAAGCTAAGTATCCCAATCAAGGGCCTAATGCCCTTCTGGGCTTCAAATCTTACCAACATTTCTGTTTTCATACTTATATTTCACCTCTATAATCTTATAAATATCGCAGGTTCCCAATACTATTAATCATCCTGCAGGATGATTCGTAATCCAAATTGAACATGTTAATAACCCTAACCATACACTCTTCCCTCAATCTAACGTTACAGAAGAGCAGCGAGAGTTCATCTTACAATACAGGAATGTAGGGGATCTGCCTCCTGCTGAGAACCTCAAAGGTCCATGCAGATTTGATCCCTGGAGAAGATTAGGCAGCTATGAAGGACCTGAGAGAGCAAAAGTCATCTTCCATCGCAAACAACCTTTCCAGAATGAAGGGTTTTGTCTGAATAAGCCTCTCTTCTTAATGTAGAGAAGATGGACCATACCAGGCATGTGTGGAGAGCTGTTCCTGGGTGCCTATGGTTGATATACCATTCTAACATATGAAAGTGTCACAGGAAGTAAGGGCTGCCTCCATCTCATAGGACTATTGGAAGCTACTGTTAGGACAAAGTGGTTGCCAAGGCAGTGACCTCATTAAATTCCTGAAGGAAGTAATCTCACCTCACTTCCTTGGTGATGAAACTCTCTGAACTTGGGATCCGGGAAGCCAGGCACGCAGAGCCAGTCCCATTCCCAGTCCCAGTGATCTCACTTGTTTGGATTTAACAAGGACAGAGTCAGTCTTTCTTCGTACCTACTGATGTGAGGATGGACAAATGTCAGGAAAGCTCTGAAGAGAGGCCTTTCCTGAGAAAGCAGGTAGTGGCTCACAGCTGGCTAGTGACAACTTCACAGATTGGGCCAATGAGACCATATCTGACACAGGACAGGCGATTTCATCAGAACATAGTATGGCCCACCTGTCAGAGGACACTCCTGATAGTCACAGACCTACTTGGGGGAAGGAGCTGCCTTTGTGTGTGTGGGTGTGGGTTTGAGGTTTTGTCTCATGTTCTGAGAATAGGTAGGAAAGGCGGTTTGTTTGTTTTGGAGTGAACTGTTTCTGGTAAGTCGTTTGACAAGGCCAGTGTCTCTTTGTCTGTGTATCCCACTGTGTCCGTGGTTTTAGACATTAGAAAAGAGAATGAATCATTGTATGTGTCCTGACTAGTAGAAAGCTACCCAAGATTCATCTTGCCCAATTTATGAATGGACTGTGGCTTGACTTATGGGTGGGCAACTCCTACAATCTTGCTAAGGTCCTGTTTTCTTCCTGAATTCTGGCCAATTTCCAGAATAGTCTCATTGTTTTGTGTCCAAAATATGTACCACCTCCAAGCTCTGAGACTTGGCCATGTACTGGATTGCTGAAAGGAATGGGAGCATCTAAGAAAACTCAGATATGAGTGTGACCAGAAAATTCTAATGGAGAAACCCTGCTTTGGGCCTTTTGCTTACCAATTGTTCTGTTGCCCTGAATGTCAGAACGTCTTTGCCTCAGGCCACACCTTTGTAGAGTCAAAAGAAATAGTTTTCAAATAGAAATTAATGGGCATCACCTGTGGCTCTTTGCTTAATTACTTTGGAAAGGGATGCGTCTGAATCAGCTTTTTGGCCCTGTGTGAGGCTGTGGCTTAGATTCTTAGCACCTGATGGATCTAAAGAAAGATCCCATGTGTGCATCCAAAACCAAAATGGACAAAAGAGCATTCATTTTGGATGAAGTCTCTCGCATTCCTCTGTAAGGTTCCTGACCTTCATCAAGTGAGAATAGTGATCATTTGGTTTAAATGTGTTCCTCAAAACCCTGCAGAGGATAGCCCATAAGTGCTTGATTTTTCTCATGACTCCAAATCACATAAAGACTCTAAACCCCACAGTCAGTAGGCCTCAAATTGGAGAAGCAGTGCCATCTTAATGGCCGGCCAATTTGATCACTCCTGGTTCACTGGAAGGATGTCCAGGCCACCCTGATTTTAGGCAAATGAGGGGCAAGGGTGGTTATTTTGGACACTGTCTTGGGCAGCACCCCTCATGGAAACCTCCAGCCAGAGGTTATGATGAGTGGGTATATAGAAAAGATGAGTGACATGTGGGAGTGTTTTGGATTTAATTGTGGATATTTGTGTGGCAGTTGGAAGACATAACTGGGTCTACCTGGGCTTGAACTTTGGTGTGATTCCCCTTAGAGACTGAGTTCAGAAACTGACCTCAGAAAAGTATTGCCATGTATTGTGTTGGGATTAAAGAGGCCATGTATGAGAGTCACCCTTGGAAACTGAGATCTAGCCCCAGAGTGGCTTTGCACAGAGCACTGGGAATCTCAGCCAAGGTATCACATGATTTTATTCGAAAGACTTGGCAGCCATATTTGAGAGTCAAAACACACATGGAACTCACATTGTAGACCTCAATGGGCCTGGCTTAATGTGACCTTGTGTCCACTCTTTGAGAAGCCTTGCCTGTGAGGGTTCTTCAGAGCTTTCATTGAAATAATCTTCTTCACCATTTAATGGTTCCTGAAAAAATTGAAACCCACAGTGCTTCCAACTTCATCCTTGTAAAATGTCTAGATAAATACCATGAAATTTTTGAAATTCCCATGACTAGGTTGCACTAGAGAACCTTTGGATGTCCTGCTGCTGATCATGGATGTACCTGACAGTGCCTTGCTTGACTGGGTTTTATGAAAATGGTGTACAACAGAGGTCCCAGTAAGTTTCAGCCTCCTAAGAAGTGGGCCTAGAGTTGTGGTGGGCAGGAGTGTGATAAAACTTCTGTGTTGGAGCAATTTGTATCTTCCATTGGCTTAATAATGGCTTGTGGCTTACATGGTGCAGCCAGCAGACCCTTATAAGTAAAGGCATCTGGTTATATGGAGAGGATTCAGGGCAATGTTCAGAATCAGGTTGCTATGGACAAGGATGCAATGGGGCAAGCTTTGAGGGATAGAAGATTGGTTGGTGCATTTTCCTGCAGACCCTGACCCACCACACGTGACAGAACTCCCTCCAGCACTGTGTCCCAGTTGAACTCCTTCTATTTTATGAAGCAAATACCAAACTACCAGTGCAGCAGCAAAAACCCCACAAAAAGTGTAGGAGGGCCAAATGGCTTCACAGTTCAACGGGGAGACACTTAGACCCCAGAGGCCACAGTTTACCTAAAAAGAAAAATATCAGCACTGCTGCCTCATGTTCATTGAAACATCAGAAACAATGTCCTCCAGGTCTCATAGATGCAGACCCAGCTTTGATGGTCTCACTACAAAGGAAGCCAAATCTCCTGACAACAACATATATTTAAGTGCCCTATCTCAAGGCAGTTTCTCAAAAAGTTTTTAGGCCAGCAGAGCTCCATGTTTGTGGAGTGTTTACCCTGTCCCTTGCTTTTGGAAACTCCTCTACCACCTCCAAGGTTGTAAACTCCTGAGCATTTTCCATTCCAGATATGTGTTCACTGATTTTCTAACTCTTCTCCTCTAATTGTGTCTTACTTGGGGTGAAGGTAATGTCAAGGCATTGTTCTGGATGAGAGTGGGAGGATATTTGTGCAGCATATATATGCATACAAATTGGATTCATTTTCCAATTTTCATTTTGAAATATTGAATCCCTGACACTAACCCATACCTACTAGACTCAAACAACTCATCCTAATATGATAGAGAAAAATAACCCAAACCTATAGAAATACAAGCAGTTCATTGGAGGCATGTTGTATAGTTGGACTTGCCTTTTGCATTATATAAGGTAAAAGTTATAAATTTAGTCAACTTTTAATCGAAGAAGTTCTCCATAAGTTTTTAAACTTAAAAAATACGAGAATTCTTGTTTCCCTTTCTCTTTAGCCTATTAACACTTGTATATTTATATGCACATATAGAATCCTACCAGGTATCACACGTACATTTTGAGGTGGCTGACTTGGCATATACAAACTGTGAGAAGAGTTCACACCTCCTAAACGCTGTTGGAACTGAAAATTCAACCTATAGGGGAGCTTCCTAGTAGAAGAACATTATACATAAATTCATGTTCAGTAAAATAAATATTTTTGCAACTGTGGGTGATATATATTTACTGATGAATTTCTATTGCCATTTATATTGCTTCTTTTAAATGTCTGTCAGTGTTTTGTGTGTTTGTGTGTGTGTGTGTGTGTAATATATCTGTACACTCTGCAGATTTTTCAAAATATGAAATATATGTGTCTAATGTAAACTCTCTAAATTCATTCATGTTCATGTATGTGGATTTATAATCAACTTTTCACAAGATTATAATCAGAAATATTCATCCACCTGAAATACATATTTATTTCCTAGTACTGAAAACTAACTTCAGTGAATGGTGCATACAAATCCTAATTATTCTACAGTAACTGACCCAGTCTAACATCAATGCAAGTAGATTCCTATGGGACATGATATGTAATTTGACGTTCATATGTACTCAACACTGGTACATTATTATTTCTTCAGTTTTTGCACATTTTAAGTTATACACTTCATCCACAAGTTCACAAATTTATAGGCATTTGTTTCAACTTTAATCACTTCTTGCTTCAGAACACATGTATTGGCAGGGTTTCTTGACAGGTCTTTTCATGAGACTTCTTTCCAAACACATTATTTTTGATTTCCATAATCACTTTTGAAGCAAAACTCACACACTCTTCATGATAAACCAAAACACTAATATTTCCATTAGATATATAACTGGGTGGAATGAATGATTGTTTATCAATATACAATTTCCTATTATTTTTCAGATAACAGTTCAATTTATTATGTAAAGTTCAAAAAAGTTACATTATTTATTCACAGTATGGTCTATTCGTGGTTTTTCTCTATGTTCATAGAAACAGGGTACACCTATTTGTACCCCCGATTCTAATTTTACATCTTCAATATATTGCTCCCAGAAATGGTGAAAGAAATACTCATGTCACCTCATTATCACAGTAATATTCTGGACAAAAAATGGAAAGGTCACACTTATGATTGTACCAAAGCCTAAATGGAAAATGAACATGGATTTCTAAAAACATCCATGTCCAGGTTGCCTAATGCTGTCAAATGTTAATCCTATTGGTGACTACATATTTGTTTTTTCCTAATTTATATTTTCAAACTCAACCCTGTTGAAAATGTCTACTTCTATCACTCACTTTATACTTTGCCTTATTTCGTAATGTTTCTATTGATATCTGCTTTTCTACATATTTTCCCCAGTTCAACATAGTGACTGACTCTTCATATGTGCTGACATTTACATTCACTCTATAACCGAAAGTCTATTGCTAAAGAACTTTTGGTCCAAATCCTATACTCACTCTTCTTCCTAAACCTACCGACTATCTTCCTAATCAAACTGAATATCTCGTTGACTGGATGTTCTCTTCTAAATTCAATCATAGAATGTACAAGGTCCTATACCATTGTATATCGAAATATCTGAGACATCTTTGCAGAACATAATTCAAAGCTAAGTATCCCAATCAAGGGCAAAACACTTCTGGGCTTCAAATCATACGTAGATTTCTGTTTTCATACTTATATTTCACCTCTATATTCTTGTAAATATTGCAGGTTCCAAATACCATTATTCATCGCACAGAATCATTCGTCACCAAATCAAACCTGTTTTTAACCCCAAGAATACACTGTTTCCTCAATCATTTTACAAAAGTGCAGGGACAGAGTGGTTCTGACAATACAGGAAATTTGGGGACCTTCCACCTGATGAGAACCAAAAATGTCCATGCAAAAATGATACCTGGAGAAGTTGTAGGCAGGTATGAAGCACCTGAGAGAGCAAAAGTCATCTTCCATGGCAAACAACCTGGTCAGGATGAAGGGATGTGTCTGAATCTGCCTCTCTCTTCTTATTGTAGACAAGGTGGAACAATCCAGGCCTGAGTGGAGAGCTGTTCCCGGGTGCCAATGGTTGATATACATTCTACCTTATGAAAGTGTCACAGGAAGTAGGGGCAACCTCCATCTTATGTTACCCTTGGAAGCAACTGTTAGGACAAAGTGGTTGCCAAGGCAGTGACCTCATTCAGTTCCAAAGAATGTGACATTCCTCATTTCCTTGGTGATGGAACTCTCTGAACTTGGTATCCAAGAAGCCAGGCACCCAGAGGCAGTCCCAGTCCCAGGCCCAGTGGGCTCACTTGTTTGGATTTACCAAGGACAGAGTCAGTTTTCTTGGTACCTAATGATGTGAGGATGGCCAAATGCCAGGAGAGCTCTGAAGATGGACCTTTCCTGAGAAAACAGGTAGTGGCTAACCACTTTTTCCTGACATCTTCACAGAGTTGGTCAAGGAAACAAGATCTGAGAGAAGACAGGCCATTTCGGGGGAACATATTATGGCCCACCAGTCAGAGGACACTCCAGATAGTCACAGACCTACTTGGGGGAAGGAGGTGCCTTTGTGGGAGTGGGTTTGGGTTTGTTGTTTTGTCTCAGGTTCTGAGAATAGATAGAAATGGCGGTTTGTTTGGTTTGGAGCGGACAGTTTCTAGTAAGTCATTTGACAAGGCGAGTGTTTCTGTTTCTGTGTATCCCACTGTGTCCGTTGTTGTAGACATTAGAAAAGAGAATGCATTAATGGATGTGTCCTGTCTAGTATAAATCTACCCATAATTCATCCTGCCCAACATATGAATGGACTGCAGCTTGTCTTATCAATGTGCAACACCTGCTATCTTTCTAAGTTGTTGTTTTCTTCCTGAATTCTGGCCACTCTCCAGAATAGGCTCAGGGATTTGTGTCCAAAATATGTACCACCTCCAAGCTCTGTGACATGGCCATGTACTGGATAGCTGAAGAGAATGGCGAGCATCTCAGAAAACTCAGATTTCAGTGTGACCAGGAAAGTCTCAGTGCAGAAACCCTGCTTTGGGCCTTTTGCTTACTTATTGTTGTGTTGCACTGAATGTCAGGAAGGTCTTTGCCTCAGGCCACCCCTTTGTGAAGCTTGAAGAAAACAGTTTTCAAATGGAACTGAATGGGCCTCACCTGTGGCTCTTTGTTTAATTGCTTTGGAAAGGGATGTGTCTTTATCAGCCTCTTGGACCTGTGTGTGGCTGTGACTTAGATTCTCAGCACCTGATGGATCTTAAGAATGATCCCATGTTAGCTTCCAAAACCAAAATGGCAAAAAAATATCATTCATTGTGGATGAAGTCTCTTGCCTTCCTCTGTTAGTTTCTTGCACTCCAACAAATGAGAATAGGGATTCTGTGAGTCAAATGAGTTCTTCAAAGCCCTGCAGAGGTGCTTGTGTTTTCGCATGACTCTAAATCACCTAAAGAATCCATACCTAAAATCAGTAGGCCTCAAATTGGAGAAACACAGAAGTATTAACGGCAGGCTTATTTGTTCACTCCTGGTTCACAGCAATGGTGTCCAGGCTACCCTGACTTTAGGCAAATGAGGGGCAAACGAGCTGATTTTGGACACTGTCTTGGGCTGCGTCCCTCATGGAAACCTCCAGCCAGAGGTTAAGATGATTGACTATGGAATAAGGTGAGGGCCATGTGGGAGTGTTTTGGTTTTAATGTTGGTCATTTGTGTGGCATTGGAAAAAATGACTGGTTCCACGTGGGCTTGAACTCTGGTGTGATTCCCCTTAAACACTGGGTTTTGGAACTGAACTCAGAGAAGCATTGCTATGAATTTTCTTGGGATTTTAAGAGGCCACGCATGAAAGTCTCTCTTGGAAAGTGAGACCTAGGCCCCGGGTAGATTTCCACAGAGGCCTGGGAATCTCAGCAAGGATATCACATGATTTTATTCTTAAAGAAATGGCATCCATAGTTGAGAGTCAAAACACACATGCACCTCACATTGTAGACCTCAATGGGCCTGGCCTAATGTGACCTTTTGTCCATTCTTTGGAAAGCCTTGCCTGTGAGATTTCTCCAGAGATTTCATTGAAATGAGCTTCCTCACCATTTAATGTTTGCTGAATGAATTGAAACCCACAGTGCCTCCAACTTCATGCTTGAAAAATGGCTAGATAAATACCATGAAATTTTTGAAATTCCTATGACCAGGTGGCACTGGAGAAACATTGGATGTCCTGTTGCTGATCATGAGTATACCAGACAGTGCCTTGATTTACTGAGTTTCATGAAAATGGTGTAGAACAGAGATGCCAGTAATTTGGAGCCTACTGAGTAGTGGGTCTAGAGCAGTGGTGGGGAGGCGTTTGATAAAACATCCGTGGTAGGACCATGTGCATCTACCATTGGATTCCAAATGCCTTGTAACTGACATGGTGCTGCCAGCAGACCCTTATATGTAAAGGCATCTTGTTATATGGAGAGTTTTAAGAGGAAAATTAAGAATCAGGTTGATATGGACAAGGGGGCAATGGGGCAAGCTGTGAGAGATAGAAGCCTAGTTGGTGCATTCTCTTGCAGACCCTGACCCACGACACGTGACAGAACTCCCTCCAGTACTGTGTCCCAGTTTAGCTGCTAGTATTTCGTGAAACAAATACCAAACTCACAGTGCAGCAGCCTAAACACCACAAAAAGTGGAGGAGGACCAAATGGCTTCAAAGTCCACACGGGGAGACACTTAGTCCCCAGTGGCCTCAGTTTACCTATAAAGAGAGGATTCAGCACTTCTTCATCTTGTTCATTGGAAAATAAGAAACCATGTCCTCCAGGTCACATAGATGCAGACCCAGCTTTGATGGTCTCACTACAAAGCAAGCCAAATCTCATGAAAACAACATATATTTCAAGTGCGGAAGCTCAGAGGCAGTTTCTCAAAAAGTTTTTAGGAGAGCAGAGTTACATGTCTGTGGAGTGTTTACCATGTCCCTTACTTTTGGAAACTCCTAAACCACCTCCAAGGTTGTGAACTCCTGAGCATTTTCCATTCCAGATATGTATTCACTGATTGTGTAACTCTTCTCCTCTAATTGTGTCTTACTTGGGGTGAAGGTAATGTCAAGGCATTGTTTTGGATGAGAGCGGGAGGATATTTGTGCAGCATATATTTACATACACATTGCATTCATTTTCCAATTTTTCATTCGAAGTACTGAATCCCTGACAATAACCCATACCTAGTAGACTCAGACTATTCATCCTAATATAATGGGAAAATTAACCCAACACAATAGAAATACAAGCACTTCAGAGGAGACATGTTCTATAGTTGGACTTGACATTTGCATTATATAAGGTAGGAGTTATACATCTAGTCAAATTTTAATTGAAATATTCTCCATGTGTTTTTAAACTTAACAAATATGTGAATACTTGTTTCCAATTTCTGTAGCCTATTCACACATGTATATTTATATGCATGTATAGAATCCTACCAGGTATCACACGTACATTTTTGTAAGGTGGATGTCTTGGCAGATACGAATTGTGAGAAGGGTTCATTCCTCCTAAATGCTATTGGAAATGAAAATTCAACCTATAGGAGAGCGTCCTAGTAGAACAACATTATGCATAAACTCATGTTCAGGAAAATAAATATTTTTGCCTCTGTGGATGATATATATTTACTGATGAATTTCGATTGGCAATTATATTGGTACTCTTCAATGTCTTTGAGTGTGTGTGTGTGTGTGTGTGTGTGTGTGTGTGTGTATAGATATAGATATAGATATACTCTCCAAATTTTTCAAAATATGAAAAAATTTGTCTAATATATACTCTCTAAATTCATTCATGTTCATGTATGTGGATTTATAATCAACTTTTCACAAGATTATAATCAGAAATATTCATCCACCTGAAATACATATTTGTTTCATAGTACTGAAAACTAACTTCAGTGAAGGGTGCATACAAATCCTAATTATTCTACGGTATCTGACCCAGTCTAACATCAATGCAAGTAGACTCCTATGGGACATGATATGTAATTTGTCATTCATTTGTATTCGACACTGGTACATTATTGTTTCTTCAGTTTTTGCACATCATAGGATATACATTTCATCCACAAGTTCACAAATTAATAGGCATTTGTCTCAACTTTAATCACTTCTTGCTTCAGAAAACATGTATTGTCAGGGTTTTTTGACGGGTCTTTTCATCAGACTTCTTTCCAAACACATTATTTTGAATTTCCATAATCATTTTGAAGCAAAACTAACACACTCTTTAAGATAAACCAAAACACTAATATTTCCATTAGATATATAACTGGTTGGAATGAATGATTGTATATCAATATACGATTTCCTTTAATTTTTCAGATATCAGTTCAATTCATTATTTAATGTTGAAAAAATTATATTATTTATTCACAATATGGTCTATTCATGCTTTTTTTCTATGTTCATAGAAACAGGGTACACCTCTTTGTACCCCCGATTCTAACTTTACATCTTCAATATATTGCTCCCAGAAATGGTGAAAGAAATACTCATGTCACCTCATTATCACAGTAATATTCTGGACAAAAAATGGAAAGGTCACACTTATGATTGTACCAAAGCCTAAATGGAAAGTGAACATTGATTTCTAAAACATCCATGTCCAGGTTGCCTAATGCTGTCAATTGTCAATCCTATTGGTGACTACATATTTATTTTTTCCTAATTTATATTTTCAAACTCAACCCTGTTGAAAATGTCTAATTCTATCACTCACTTTATACTTTGCATGATTTCGTAATGTTTCTATTGATATCTGCTTTTCTACATATTTTCCCCAGTTCAACATAGTGACTGACTCTTCATATGTGCTGACATATACATTCACTCTATAACCAAAAGTCTATTGCTAAAGAACTTTTGGTCCAAATCCTATACTCACTCTTCTTCCTAAACCTACCGACTATCTTCCTAATCCTACTGAATATCCCTTTTTGACCTGATGTTCTCTTCTAAATTCAATCATCCAATGTACAACTTCCTATGCCATTGTAATTGGAATTATTTGAGACATCTTTGCAGAACATAATTCAAAGCTAAGTATCCCAATCAAGGGCAAAACCCTTCTGGGCTTCAAACCACACCTAGATTTCTGTTTTCATACTCATATTTCACCTCTATATTCTTGTAAATATTGCAGGTTCCCAATAACATTATTCATCGCACAGAATCATTCGTCACCCAAATCAAACCTGTTTTTAACCCCAAGTATACACTGTTCCCTCAATCATTTTACAGAAGAGCAGGGACAGAGTGGTTCTTACAATACAGGAAAGTTGGGGACCTTCCACCAGATGAGAACCTCAAATGTTCATGCACAAATGATACCTGGAGAAGTTGTAGGCAGGTATGAAGCACCTGAGAGAGCAAAAGTCATCTTCCATGGCAAACAACCTGGTCAGGATGAAGGGATGTGTCTGAATCTGCCTCTCTCTTCTTATTGTAGACAAGGTGGAACAAACCAGGCCTGAGTGGAGAGCTGTTCCCGGGTGCCAATGGTTGATATACATTCTACCTTATGAAAGTGTCACAGGAAGTAGGGGCAACCTCCATCTTATGTTACCCTTGGAAGCAACTGTTAGGACAAAGTGGTTGCCAAGGCAGTGACCTCATTCAGTTCCAAATTTGTGACATACCTCATTTCCTTGGTGATGGAACTCTCTGAACTTGGTATCCAAGAAGCCAGGCACCCAGAGGCAGTCCCAGTCCCAGGCCCAGTGGGCTCTCTTGTTTGGATTTACCAAGGACAGAGTCAGTTTTCTTGGTACCTAATGATGTGAGGATGGCCAAATGCCAGGAGAGCTCAGAAGATGGACCTTTCCTGAGAAAACAGGTAGTGGCTAACCACTTTTTCCTGACATCTTCACAGAGTTGGTAAAGGAAACAAGATCTGAGAGAAGACAGGCTATTTCGGGGGAACATATTATGGCCCACCAGTCAGAGGACACTCCGGATAGTCACAGACCTACTTGGGGGAAGGAGGTGCCTTTTTGGGAGTGGGTGTGTGTTTGTTGTTTTGTCTCATGTTCTGAGAATAGATAGGAAAGGCGTTTTCTTTGGTTTGGAGTGGACAGTTTCTAGTAAGTCATTTGACACGGCGAGTGTTTCCTGTTTCTGTGTATCCCACTGTGCCCGTTGATGTAGACATTTTAAAGGAGAATGCATTAATGGATGTGTCCTGTCTAGTATAAATCTTCCCATAATTCATCCTGCCCAATATATGAATGGACTGGAGCTTGTTCTATCGATGTGCAACACCTGCTATCTTTCTAAGTTGTTGATTTCTTCCTGAATTCTGGAAACTCTCCAGAATAGGCTCATGGATTTGTGTCCAAAATATGTACCACCTCCAAGCTCTGTGACATGGCCATGTAAAGGATAGTTGAAGAGAATGGCGAGCATCTCAGAAAACTCAGGTATCAGTGTAACTAGGAAAGTCTCAGTGCAGAAACCCTGCTTTGGGCCTTTTGCTTACTTATTCTTATGTTGCACTGCATGTCAGGAAAGTCTTTGCCTCAGGCCACCCCTTTGTGAAGCCTGAAGAAAAGAGTTTTCAAATGGAAATGAATTGGCCTCACCTGTGGCTCTTTGCTTAATTGCTTTGGAAAGGGATGTGTCTTTATCAGCTTCTTGGACCTGTGTGTGGCTGTGACTTAGATTCTCAGCACCTGATGGATCTGAAGAATGATCCCATGTGAGATTCCAAAACCAAAATGGCAAAAAATATCATTCATTGTGGATGAAGTCTCTTGCCTTCCTCTGTTAGGTTCCTGCACTCCAACAAATGAGAATAGGGATTCTGTGAGTCAAATGAGTTCTTCAAAGCCCTGCAGAGGTGCTTGTGTTATCGCATGACTCTAAATCACCTAAAGAATCCATACCTAAAATCAGTAGCCCTCAAATTGGAGAAACACAGAAGTATTAATGGCAGGCTTATTTGTTCACTCCTGGTTCACAGCAACGGTGTCCAGGCTACCCTGACTTTAGGCAAATGAGGGGCAAACGAGCTGATTTTGGACACTGTCTTGGGCTGCGCCCCTCTTGGAAACCTCCAGCCAGAGGTTAAGATGATTGACTATATGGAATAAATGAGGGCCATGTGTGAGTGTTTTGGTTTTAATTTTGGTCATTTGTGTGGCATTGAAAAAAATGACTGGTTCCACGTGGGCTTCAACTCTAGTGTGATTCCCCTTAGACACTGGGTTTTGGAACTGAACTCAGAGAAGCATTGCTATGAATTTTCTTGGGATTTTAAGAGGCCACGCATGAAAGTCACTCTTGGAAACTGAGACCTACGCCACGGGGGGAATTCCACAGAGGCCTGGGAATCTCAGCAAGGATATCACATGATTTTATTCTTAAAGAAATGGCATCCATAGTTGAGAGTCAAACACACATGGATCTCACATTGTAGACCTCAATGGGCCTGGCCTAATGTGACATTTTGTCCACTCTTTGGGAAGCCTTGCCTGTGAGATTTCTCCAGAGATTTCATTGAAATGAGCTTCCTCAACATTTAATGTTTGCTGAATGAATTGAAACCCACAGTGTCTCCAAATTCATGCTTGAAAAATGGCTAGATAAATACCATGAAATTTTTGAAATTCCTATGACCAGGTGGCACTGGAGAAACATTGGATGTCCTGTTGCTGATCATGAGTATACCAGACAGTGCCTTGATTTACTGAGTTTCATGAAAATGGTGTAGAACAGAGATGCCAGTATGTTGGAGCCTGCTGAGTAGTGGGTCTAGAGCAGTGGTGGGGAGGCGTTTGATAAAACATCCGTGGTAGGGCCATGTGGATCTACCATTGGATTCCAAATGGCTTGTAACTGACATGGTGCAGCCAGCAGACCCTTATATGTAAATGCATCTTGTTATATGGAGAGTTAGCAGAGGAAAATTAAGAATCAGGTTGATATGGACAAGGGGACAATGGGGCAAGCTGTGAGAGATAGAAGCATAGTTGGTGCATTCTCTTACAGACCCTGACCCACCACACATGACAGAACTCCCTCCAGCACTGTGTACCAGTTTATCTCCTAGTATTTCGTGAAACAAATACCAAACTCACAGTGCAGCAGCAAAAACACCACAAAAAGAGGAGAAGGAACAAATGGCTTCAAAGTCCACACGGGGAGACACTTAGTCCCCAGTGGCCTCAGTTTACCTACAAAAAGAGGATTCAGCACTGCTTCATCTTGTTCATTGAAAAATAAGAAACCATGTCCTCCAGGTCACATAGATGCAGACCCAGCTTTGATGGTCTCACTACAAAGGAAGCCAAATCTCCAACATATATTTCAAGTGCGGAAGCTCAGAGGCAGTTTCTCAAAAAGTTTTTAGGCCAGCAGAGCTCCATGTTTGTGGAGTGTTGACCCTGTCCCCTAGTTTTGGAAACTCCTCTACCACCTCCAAGGTTGTGAACTCCTGAGCATTTTCCATTCCAGATATGTATTCACTGATTTTGTAACTCTTCTCCTCTAATTTTGTCTTACTTGGGGTGAAGGTAATGTGAAGGCATTTTTCTGGATGAGAGCGGGAGGATATTTGTGCAGCCTATATTTACATACACATTGGATTCATTTTCCAATTTTCCATTCGAAGTACTGAATCCCTGACACTAACCCATACCTAGTAGACTCAGACTATTCATCCTAATATAATGGGGGAAATTAACACAACACAATAGAAATACAAGCACTTCAGAGGAGACATGTTCTATAGTTGGACTCGACATTTGCATTATATAAGGTAGGGGTTATAAATCTAGTCAAATTTTAATTGAAATATTCTCCATGTGTTTTTAAACTTAACAAATATGTGAATTCTTGTTTCCGTCTTCTGTAGCCTCTTCACACATGTATATTTATATGCATATATAGAATCCTACCAGGTATCACACGTACATTTTTGTGAGGTGGCAGTCTTGGCAGATACAAATTGTGAGAAGTGTTCACTCTTCCTAAATGCTATTGGAAATGAAAATTCAACCTATAAAAGAGCGTCCTAGTAGAACAACTTTATACATAAACTCATGTTCAGGAAAATAAATATTTTTGTCTCTGTGGATGATATATATTTACTGATGAATTCAGATTGGCATTTATATTGGTACTTTTTAATGTCTGTGAGTGTTGTGTGTGTGTATGTGTTTGTGTGTGTGTGTGTGTGTGTGTATATATATATATATATATATAGAGATAGATAGATAGATAGATAGATAGATAGATATAGATAGATAGATAGATAGATATAGATATAGATATAGATATATTCTCCAAATTTTTCAAAATATAAAATATATGTGTCTAATATACACTCTCTATATCATTCATGTTCATGTATGTGGATTTGTAATCAACTTTTCACAAGATTATAATCAGAAATATTCATCCACCTGAAATACATATTTGTTTTGAAGTACTTAAAACTAACTTCAGTGAAAGGTGCATACAAATCCTAATTAACAACAGTAACTGACTCAGTCTAACATCAATGCAAGTAGACTCCTATGGGACATGATATGTAATTTGTCATTCATTTGTATTCGACACTGGTACATTATTGTTTCTTCAGTTTTTGCACATCATAGGATATACATTTCATCCACAAGTTCACAAATTAATAGGCATTTGTTTCAACATTAATCACTTCTTGCTTCAGAACACATGTATTGTCAGGGTTTCTTGACTGGTCTTTTCATGAGACTTCTTTCCAAACACATTATTTTGAATTTCCATAATCATTTTGAAGCAAAACTCACACACTCTTCATGATAAACCAAAACACTAATATTTCCATTAGATATATAACTGGGTGGAATGAATGATTGTATATCAATATACAATTTCCTTTTAACTTTCAGATATCAGTTCAATTCATTATTTAAAGTTCAAAAAAGTTATATTATTTATTCACAGTATGGTCTATTCGTGGTTTTTCTCTATGTTTATAGAAACAGGGTACACCTATTTGTACCCCCGATTCTAATTTTACATCTTCAATATATTGCTCCCAGAAATGTTGAAAGAAATACTCATGTCACCTCATTATCACAGTAATATTCTGGACAAAAAATGGAAAGGTCACACTTATGATTGTACCAAAGCCTAAATGGAAAGTGAAAATGGATTTCTAAAAACATCCATGTCCAGGTTGCCTAATGCTGTCAATTGTCACTCCTATTGGTGACTACATATTTGTTTTTTCCTAATTTATATATTGAAACTCAACCCTGTTGAAAATGTCTAATTCTATCACTCACTTTATACTTTGCATGATTTCGTAATGTTTCCATTGATATCTGCTTTTCTACATATTTTCCCCAGTTCAACATAGTGACTGACTCTTCATATGTGCTGACATTTACATTCACTCTATAACCGAAAGTCTATTGCTAAAGAACTTTTGGTCCAAATCCTATACTCACTCTTCTTCCTAAACCTACCGACTATCTTCCAAGTCTACTGAATATCCCGTTGACTGGATGTTCTCTTCTAAATTCAATCATCCAATGTACAAGGTCCTATACCATTGTATATCGAATTATCTGAGACAACTTTGCAGAACATAATTCAAAGCTAAGTATCCCAATCAAGGGCAAAAACCTTCTGGGCTTCAAATCATACATAGATTTCTGTTTTCATACTTATATTTCACCTCTATATTCTTGTAAATATTGCAGGTTCCAAATACCATTATTCATCGCACAGAATCATTCCTCACCAAATCAAACCTGTTTTTAACCCGAAGTATACACTGTTTCCTCAATCATTTTACAGAAGTGCAGGGACAGAGTGGTTCTTACAATACAGGAAAGTTGGGGATCTTCCACCAGATGAGAACCTCAAATGTCCATGCACAAATGATACCTGGAGAAGTTGTAGGCAGGTATGAAGCACCTGAGAGAGCAAAAGTCATCTTCCATGGCAAACAACCTGGTCAGGATGAAGGGATGTGTCTGAATCTGCCTCTCTCTTCTTATTGTAGACAAGGTGGAACAATCCAGGCCTGAGTGGAGAGCTGTTCCCGAGTGCCAATGGTTGATATACATTCTACCTTATGAAAGTGTCACAGGAAGTAGGGGAAACCTCCATCTTATGTAACCCTTGGAAGCAACTGTTAGGACAAAGTGGTTGCCAAGGCAGTGACCTCATTCAGTTCCAAAGAATGTGACATACCTCATTTCCTTGGTGATGGAACTCTCTGAACTTGGTATCCAAGAAGCCAGGCACCCAGAGGCAGTCCCAGTCCCAGGTCCAGTGGGCTCACTTGTTTGGATTTACCAAGGACAGAGTCAGTTTTCTTGGTACCTAATGATGTGAGGATGGCCAAATGCCAGGAGAGCTCTGAAGATGGACCTTTCCTGAGAAAACAGGTAGTGGCTAACCACTTTTTCCTGACATCTTCACAGAGTTGGTCAAGGAAACAAGATCTGAGAGAAGACAGGCCATTTCGGGGGAACATAGTATGGCCCACCAGTCAGAGGACACTCCGGATAGTCACAGACCTACTTGGGGGAAGGAGGTGCCTTTGTGGGAGTAGGTGTGGGTTTGTTGTTTTGTCTCATGTTCTGAGAATTGATCGAAAAGGCGGTTTGTTTGGTTTGGAGCAGACAGTTTCTAGTAAGTCATTTGACAAGGCGAGTGTTTCTGTTTATGTGTATCCCACTGTGTCCGTTGTTGTAGACATTAGAAAAGAGAATGCATTAATGGATGTGTCCTGTCTAGTATAAATCTTCCCTATAATTCATACTGCCCAATATATGAATGGACTGCAGCTTGTCTTATCGATGTGCAACACCTGCTATCTTTCTAAGTTGTTGTTTTCTTCCTGAATTCTGGCCACTCTCCAGAATGGGCTCAGGGATTTGTGTCCAAAATATGTACCACCTCCAAGCTCTGTGACATGGCCATGTAAAGGATAGTTGATGAGAATGGCGAGCATCTCAGAAAACTCAGATATCAGTGTGACCAGGAAAGTCTCAGTGCAGAAACACTGCTTGGGCTTTTTGCTTACTTATTGTTGTGTTGCACTGAATGTCAGGAAGGTCTTTGCCTCAGGCCACCCCTTTGTGAAGCCTGAAGAAAACAGTTTTCAAATGGAAATGAATGGGCCTCACCTGTGGTTCTTTGCTTAATTGCTTTGGAAAGGGATGTGTCTTTATCAGCCTCTTGGTCCTGTGTGTGGCTGTGACTTAGATTCTCAGCACCTGATGGATCTTAAGAATGATCCCATGTGAGCTTCCAAAACCAAAATGGCAAAAAATATCATTCATTGTGGATGAAGACTCTTGCCTTCATCTGTTAGGTTCCTGCACTCCAACAAATGAGAATAGGGATTCTGTGAGTCAAATGAGTTCTTCAAAGCCCTGCAGAGGTGCTTGTGTTTTCGCATGACTCTAAATCACCTAAAGAATCGATACCTAAAATCAGTAGCCCTCAAATTGGAGAAACACAGAAGTATTAACGGCAGGCTTATTTGTTCACTCCTGGTTCACAGCAACGGTGTCCAGGCTACCCTGACTTTAGGCAAATGAGGGGCAAACGAGCTGATTTTGGACACTGTCTTGGGCTGCACCCCTCATGGAAACCTCCAACCAGAGTTTAAGATGATTGACTATATGGGATAAGGTGAAAGCCATGTGGGAGTGTTTTGGTTTTAATGTTGGTCATTTGTGTGGCATTGGAAAAAATGACTGGTTCCACGTGGGCTTGAACTCTGGTGTGATTCCCCTTAGACACTGGGTTTTGGAACTGAACTCAGAGAAGCATTGCTATGAATTTTGTTGGGATTTTAAGAGGCCACGCATGAAAGTCGCTCTTGGAAACTGAGACCTAGGCCCCGGGTAGATTTCCACAGAGGCCTGGGAATCTCAGCAAGGATATCATATGATTTTACTATTAAAGAAATGGCATCCATAGTTGAGAGTCAAAACACACATGCACCTCACATTGTAGACCTCAATGGGCCTGGCCTAATGTGACCTTTTGTCCATTCTTTGGGAAGCCTTGCCTGTGACAGTTCTCCAGAGATTTCATTGAAATGAGCTTCCTCACCATTTAATGTTTGCTGAATGAATTGAAACCCACAGTGCCTCCAACTTCATGCTTGAAAAATGGCTAGATAAATACCATGAAATTTTTGAAATTCCTATGACCTGGTGGCACTGGAGAAACATTGGATGTCCTATTGCTGATCATGAGTATACCAGACAGTGCCTTGATTTACTGAGTTTCATGAAAATGGTGTAGAACAGAGATGCCAGTAAGTTGGAGCCTGCTGAGTAGTGGGTCTAGAGCAGTGGTGGGGAAGTGTTTGATAAAACATCCGTGGTAGGGCCATGTGGATCTACCATTGGATTCCAAATGGCTTGTAACTGACATGGTGCTGCCAGCAGACCCTTATATGTAAAGGCATCTTGTTATATGGAGAGTTTTAAGAGGAAAATTAAGAATCAGGTTGATATGAACAAGGGGGCAATGGGGCAAGCTGTGAGAGATAGAAGCCTAGTGTGCATTCTCTTGCAGACCCTGATCCACCACACGTGACAGAACTCCCTCCAGGACTGTGTCCCAGTTTAGCTGCTAGTATTTCGTGAAACAAATACCAAACTCACAGTGCAGCAGCCTAAACACCACAAAAAGTGGAGGAGGACCAAATGGCTTCACAGTCCACATGGGGAGACGGGGAGACACTTAGTCCCCAGTGGCCTCAGTTTACCTATAAAGAGAGGATTCAGCACTGCCTCATCTTGTTCATTGGAAAATAAGAAACCATGTCCTCCAGGTCACATAGATGCAGACCCAGCTTTGATGGTCTCACTACAAAGGAAGCCAAATCTCATGAAAACAACATATATTTCAAGTGCGGAAGCTCAGAGGCAGTTTCTCAAAAAGTTTTAGGCCAGCAGAGTTACATGTTTGTGGAGTGTTTACCATGCCCCTTACTTTTGGAAACTCCTAAACCACCTCCAAGGTTGTGAACTCCTGAGCATTTTCCATTCCAGATATGTATTCACTGATTGTGTAACTCTTCTCCTCTAATTGCGTCTTACTTGGGGTGAAGGTAATGTCAAGACATTGTTTTGGATGAGAGCGGGAGGATATTTGTGCAGCATATATTTACATACACATTGGATTCATTTTCCAATTTTTCATTCGAAGTACTGAATCCCTGACACTAACCCATACCTAGTAGACTCAGACTATTCATCCTAATATAATGGGGAAAATTAACCCAACACAATAGAAATACAAGCACTTCAGAGGAGACATGTTCTATAGTTGGACTTGGCATTTGCATTATATAAGGTAGGAGTTATACATCTAGTCAAATTTTAATTGAAATATTCTCCATGTGTTTTTAAACTTAACAAATATGTGAATACTTGTTTCCAATTTCTGTAGCCTATTCACACATGTATATTTATATGCATATATAGAATCCTACCAGGTATCACACGTACATTTTTGTAAGGTTGATGTCTTGGCAGATACAAATTGTGAGAAGTGTTCACTCCTCCTAAATGCTGTTGGAAATGAAAATTCAACCTATAAGAGAGCGTCCTAGAAGAACAACATTATACATAAACTCATGTTCAGTAACATAAATATTTTTGCATCGGTGGATGATATATATTTACTGATGAATTTCGATTGGCATTTATATTGGTACTTTTTAATGTCTGTGAGTGTTGTGTGTGTGTGTGTGTGTGTATATAGATATAGATATAGATATACTCTCCAAAGTTTTCCAAATATGAAATATATGTGTCTAGTATACACTCTCTAAATTCATTCATGTTCATGTATGTTGATTTATAATCAACTTTTCACAAGATTATAATCAGCAATATTCATCCACCTGAAATACATATTTGTTTCCTAGTACTGACTACTAACTTCAGTGAAGGGTGCATACAAATCCTAATTATTCTACAGTATCTGACCCAGTCTAACATCAATGTAAGTAGACTCCTATGGGACATGATATGTAATTTGTCATTCATTTGTATTCGACACTGGTACATTATTGTTTCTTCAGTTTTTGCACATCATAGGATATACATTGCATCCACAAGTTCACAAATTAATAGGCATTTGTTTCAACTTTAATCACTTCTTGCTTCAGAACACATGTATTGTCAGGGTTTCTTGACTGGTCTTTTCATGAGACTTCTTTCCAAACACATTATTTTGAATTTCCATAATCATTTTGAAGCAAAACTCACACACTCTTCATGATAAACCAAAACACTAATATTTCCATTAGATATATAACTGGGTGGAATGAATGATTGTATATCAATATACAATTTCCTATTATTTTTCAGATATCAGTTCAATTCATTATTTAAAGTTCAAAAAAGTTATATTATTTATTCACAGTATGGTCTATTCTTGGTTTTTCTCTATGTTCATAGAAACAGGGTACACCTATTTGTACCCCCGATTCTAATTTTACATCTTCAATATATTGCTCCCAGAAATGGTGAAAGAAATACTCATGTCACCTCATTATCACAGTAATATTCTGGACAAAAAATGGAAAGGTCACACTTATGATTGTACCAAAGCCTAAATGGAAAGTGAACATGGATTTCTAAAAACATCCATGCCAGGTTGCCTAATGCTGTCAATTGTGACTCCTATTGGTGACTACATATTTGTTTTTTCCTAATTTATATATTCAAACTCAACACTGTTGAAAATGTCTAATTCTATCCCTCACTTTATACTTTGCCTGATTTCGTAATGTTTCCATTGATATCTGTTTTTCTACATATTTTCCCCAGTTCAACATAGTGTCTGACTCTTCATATGTGCTGACATTGACATTCACTCTATAACCAAAAGTCTATTGCTAAAGAACTTTTGGTCCAAATCCTATACTCACTAGTCTTCCTAAACCTACCGATTATCTTCCTAATCCTACTGAATATCCCTTTTTTACTGGATGTTCTCTTCTAAATTCAATCATCCAATGTACAAGGTTCTATGCCATTGTATATCAAATTATCTGAGACATCTTTGCAGAACATAATTCAAAGCTAAGTATCCCAATCAAGGGCAAAACCCTTCTGGGCTTCAAAGCATACCTAGATTTCTTTTTTCATACTTATATTTCACCTCTATATTCTTGTAAATATTGCAGGTTCTCATTCCCATTATTTATCGCACAGAATCATTCGTCACCAAATCAAACCTGTTTTTAACCCCAAGTATACACTGTTCCCTCAATCATTTTACAGAAGAGCAGGGACAGAGGGGTTCTTACAATACAGGAAAGTTGGGGATCACCACCAGATGAGAACCTCAAATGTCCATGCACAAATGATACCTGGAGAAGTTGTAGGCAGGTATGAAGCACCTGAGAGAGCAAAAGTCATCTTCCATGGCAAACAACCTGGTCAGGATGAAGGGATGTGTCTGAATCTGCCTCTCTCTTCTTATTGTAGACAAGGTGGAACAATCCAGGCCTGAGTGGAGAGCTGTTCCCGAGTGCCAATGGTTGATATACATTCTACCTTATGAAAGTGTCACAGGAAGTAGGGGAAACCTCCATCTTATGTAACCCTTGGAAGCAACTGTTAGGACAAAGTGGTTGCCAAGGCAGTGACCTCATTCAGTTCCAAAGAATGTGACATACCTCATTTCCTTGGTGATGGAACTCTCTGAACTTGGTATCCAAGAAGCCAGGCACCCAGAGGCAGTCCCAGTCCCAGGCCCAGTGGGCTCACTTGTTTGGATTTACCAAGGACAGAGTCAGTTTTCTTGGTACCTAATGATGTGAGGATGGCCAAATGCCAGGAGAGCTCTGAAGATGGACCTTTCCTGAGAAAACAGGTAGTGGCTAACCACTTTTTCCTGACATCTTCACAGAGTTGGTCAAGGAAACAAGATCTGAGAGAAGACAGGCCATTTCGGGGGAACATAGTATGGCCCACCAGTCAGAGGACACTCCGGATAGTCACAGACCTACTTGGGGGAAGGAGGTGCCTTTGTGGGAGTAGGTGTGGGTTTGTTGTTTTGTCTCATGTTCTGAGAATTGATCGAAAAGGCGGTTTGTTTGGTTTGGAGCAGACAGTTTCTAGTAAGTCATTTGACAAGGCGAGTGTTTCTGTTTATGTGTATCCCACTGTGTCCGTTGTTGTAGACATTAGAAAAGAGAATGCATTAATGGATGTGTCCTGTCTAGTATAAATCTTCCCTATAATTCATACTGCCCAATATATGAATGGACTGCAGCTTGTCTTATCGATGTGCAACACCTGCTATCTTTCTAAGTTGTTGTTTTCTTCCTGAATTCTGGCCACTCTCCAGAATGGGCTCAGGGATTTGTGTCCAAAATATGTACCACCTCCAAGCTCTGTGACATGGCCATGTAAAGGATAGTTGATGAGAATGGCGAGCATCTCAGAAAACTCAGATATCAGTGTGACCAGGAAAGTCTCAGTGCAGAAACACTGCTTGGGCTTTTTGCTTACTTATTGTTGTGTTGCACTGAATGTCAGGAAGGTCTTTGCCTCAGGCCACCCCTTTGTGAAGCCTGAAGAAAACAGTTTTCAAATGGAAATGAATGGGCCTCACCTGTGGTTCTTTGCTTAATTGCTTTGGAAAGGGATGTGTCTTTATCAGCCTCTTGGTCCTGTGTGTGGCTGTGACTTAGATTCTCAGCACCTGATGGATCTTAAGAATGATCCCATGTGAGCTTCCAAAACCAAAATGGCAAAAAATATCATTCATTGTGGATGAAGACTCTTGCCTTCATCTGTTAGGTTCCTGCACTCCAACAAATGAGAATAGGGATTCTGTGAGTCAAATGAGTTCTTCAAAGCCCTGCAGAGGTGCTTGTGTTTTCGCATGACTCTAAATCACCTAAAGAATCGATACCTAAAATCAGTAGCCCTCAAATTGGAGAAACACAGAAGTATTAACGGCAGGCTTATTTGTTCACTCCTGGTTCACAGCAACGGTGTCCAGGCTACCCTGACTTTAGGCAAATGAGGGGCAAACGAGCTGATTTTGGACACTGTCTTGGGCTGCACCCCTCATGGAAACCTCCAACCAGAGTTTAAGATGATTGACTATATGGGATAAGGTGAAAGCCATGTGGGAGTGTTTTGGTTTTAATGTTGGTCATTTGTGTGGCATTGGAAAAAATGACTGGTTCCACGTGGGCTTGAACTCTGGTGTGATTCCCCTTAGACACTGGGTTTTGGAACTGAACTCAGAGAAGCATTGCTATGAATTTTGTTGGGATTTTAAGAGGCCACGCATGAAAGTCGCTCTTGGAAACTGAGACCTAGGCCCCGGGTAGATTTCCACAGAGGCCTGGGAATCTCAGCAAGGATATCATATGATTTTACTATTAAAGAAATGGCATCCATAGTTGAGAGTCAAAACACACATGCACCTCACATTGTAGACCTCAATGGGCCTGGCCTAATGTGACCTTTTGTCCATTCTTTGGGAAGCCTTGCCTGTGACAGTTCTCCAGAGATTTCATTGAAATGAGCTTCCTCACCATTTAATGTTTGCTGAATGAATTGAAACCCACAGTGCCTCCAACTTCATGCTTGAAAAATGGCTAGATAAATACCATGAAATTTTTGAAATTCCTATGACCTGGTGGCACTGGAGAAACATTGGATGTCCTATTGCTGATCATGAGTATACCAGACAGTGCCTTGATTTACTGAGTTTCATGAAAATGGTGTAGAACAGAGATGCCAGTAAGTTGGAGCCTGCTGAGTAGTGGGTCTAGAGCAGTGGTGGGGAAGTGTTTGATAAAACATCCGTGGTAGGGCCATGTGGATCTACCATTGGATTCCAAATGGCTTGTAACTGACATGGTGCTGCCAGCAGACCCTTATATGTAAAGGCATCTTGTTATATGGAGAGTTTTAAGAGGAAAATTAAGAATCAGGTTGATATGAACAAGGGGGCAATGGGGCAAGCTGTGAGAGATAGAAGCCTAGTGTGCATTCTCTTGCAGACCCTGATCCACCACACGTGACAGAACTCCCTCCAGGACTGTGTCCCAGTTTAGCTGCTAGTATTTCGTGAAACAAATACCAAACTCACAGTGCAGCAGCCTAAACACCACAAAAAGTGGAGGAGGACCAAATGGCTTCACAGTCCACATGGGGAGACGGGGAGACACTTAGTCCCCAGTGGCCTCAGTTTACCTATAAAGAGAGGATTCAGCACTGCCTCATCTTGTTCATTGGAAAATAAGAAACCATGTCCTCCAGGTCACATAGATGCAGACCCAGCTTTGATGGTCTCACTACAAAGGAAGCCAAATCTCATGAAAACAACATATATTTCAAGTGCGGAAGCTCAGAGGCAGTTTCTCAAAAAGTTTTAGGCCAGCAGAGTTACATGTTTGTGGAGTGTTTACCATGCCCCTTACTTTTGGAAACTCCTAAACCACCTCCAAGGTTGTGAACTCCTGAGCATTTTCCATTCCAGATATGTATTCACTGATTGTGTAACTCTTCTCCTCTAATTGCGTCTTACTTGGGGTGAAGGTAATGTCAAGACATTGTTTTGGATGAGAGCGGGAGGATATTTGTGCAGCATATATTTACATACACATTGGATTCATTTTCCAATTTTTCATTCGAAGTACTGAATCCCTGACACTAACCCATACCTAGTAGACTCAGACTATTCATCCTAATATAATGGGGAAAATTAACCCAACACAATAGAAATACAAGCACTTCAGAGGAGACATGTTCTATAGTTGGACTTGGCATTTGCATTATATAAGGTAGGAGTTATACATCTAGTCAAATTTTAATTGAAATATTCTCCATGTGTTTTTAAACTTAACAAATATGTGAATACTTGTTTCCAATTTCTGTAGCCTATTCACACATGTATATTTATATGCATATATAGAATCCTACCAGGTATCACACGTACATTTTTGTAAGGTTGATGTCTTGGCAGATACAAATTGTGAGAAGTGTTCACTCCTCCTAAATGCTGTTGGAAATGAAAATTCAACCTATAAGAGAGCGTCCTAGAAGAACAACATTATACATAAACTCATGTTCAGTAACATAAATATTTTTGCATCGGTGGATGATATATATTTACTGATGAATTTCGATTGGCATTTATATTGGTACTTTTTAATGTCTGTGAGTGTTGTGTGTGTGTGTGTGTGTGTGTGTATATAGATATAGATATAGATATACTCTCCAAAGTTTTCCAAATATGAAATATATGTGTCTAGTATACACTCTCTAAATTCATTCATGTTCATGTATGTTGATTTATAATCAACTTTTCACAAGATTATAATCAGCAATATTCATCCACCTGAAATACATATTTGTTTCCTAGTACTGACTACTAACTTCAGTGAAGGGTGCATACAAATCCTAATTATTCTACAGTATCTGACCCAGTCTAACATCAATGTAAGTAGACTCCTATGGGACATGATATGTAATTTGTCATTCATTTGTATTCGACACTGGTACATTATTGTTTCTTCAGTTTTTGCACATCATAGGATATACATTGCATCCACAAGTTCACAAATTAATAGGCATTTGTTTCAACTTTAATCACTTCTTGCTTCAGAACACATGTATTGTCAGGGTTTCTTGACTGGTCTTTTCATGAGACTTCTTTCCAAACACATTATTTTGAATTTCCATAATCATTTTGAAGCAAAACTCACACACTCTTCATGATAAACCAAAACACTAATATTTCCATTAGATATATAACTGGGTGGAATGAATGATTGTATATCAATATACAATTTCCTATTATTTTTCAGATATCAGTTCAATTCATTATTTAAAGTTCAAAAAAGTTATATTATTTATTCACAGTATGGTCTATTCTTGGTTTTTCTCTATGTTCATAGAAACAGGGTACACCTATTTGTACCCCCGATTCTAATTTTACATCTTCAATATATTGCTCCCAGAAATGGTGAAAGAAATACTCATGTCACCTCATTATCACAGTAATATTCTGGACAAAAAATGGAAAGGTCACACTTATGATTGTACCAAAGCCTAAATGGAAAGTGAACATGGATTTCTAAAAACATCCATGCCAGGTTGCCTAATGCTGTCAATTGTGACTCCTATTGGTGACTACATATTTGTTTTTTCCTAATTTATATATTCAAACTCAACACTGTTGAAAATGTCTAATTCTATCCCTCACTTTATACTTTGCCTGATTTCGTAATGTTTCCATTGATATCTGTTTTTCTACATATTTTCCCCAGTTCAACATAGTGTCTGACTCTTCATATGTGCTGACATTTACATTCACTCTATAACCAAAAGTCTATTGCTAAAGAACTTTTGGTCCAAATCCTATACTCACTAGTCTTCCTAAACCTACCGATTATCTTCCTAATCCTACTGAATATCCCTTTTTTACTGGATGTTCTCTTCTAAATTCAATCATCCAATGTACAAGGTTCTATGCCATTGTATATCAAATTATCTGAGACATCTTTGCAGAACATAATTCAAAGCTAAGTATCCCAATCAAGGGCAAAACCCTTCTGGGCTTCAAAGCATACCTAGATTTCTTTTTTCATACTTATATTTCACCTCTATATTCTTGTAAATATTGCAGGTTCTCATTCCCATTATTTATCGCACAGAATCATTCGTCACCAAATCAAACCTGTTTTTAACCCCAAGTATACACTGTTCCCTCAATCATTTTACAGAAGAGCAGGGACAGAGGGGTTCTTACAATACAGGAAAGTTGGGGATCACCACCAGATGAGAACCTCAAATGTCCATGCACAAATGATACCTGGAGAAGTTGTAGGCAGGTATGAAGCACCTGAGAGAGCAAAAGTCATCTTCCATGGCAAACAACCTGGTCAGGATGAAGGGATGTGTCTGAATCTGCCTCTCTCTTCTTATTGTAGACAAGGTGGAACAATCCAGGCCTGAGTGGAGAGCTGTTCCCGAGTGCCAATGGTTGATATACATTCTACCTTATGAAAGTGTCACAGGAAGTAGGGGAAACCTCCATCTTATGTAACCCTTGGAAGCAACTGTTAGGACAAAGTGGTTGCCAAGGCAGTGACCTCATTCAGTTCCAAAGAATGTGACATACCTCATTTCCTTGGTGATGGAACTCTCTGAACTTGGTATCCAAGAAGCCAGGCACCCAGAGGCAGTCCCAGTCCCAGGCCCAGTGGGCTCACTTGTTTGGATTTACCAAGGACAGAGTCAGTTTTCTTGGTACCTAATGATGTGAGGATGGCCAAATGCCAGGAGAGCTCTGAAGATGGACCTTTCCTGAGAAAACAGGTAGTGGCTAACCACTTTTTCCTGACATCTTCACAGAGTTGGTCAAGGAAACAAGATCTGAGAGAAGACAGGCCATTTCGGGGGAACATAGTATGGCCCACCAGTCAGAGGACACTCCGGATAGTCACAGACCTACTTGGGGGAAGGAGGTGCCTTTGTGGGAGTAGGTGTGGGTTTGTTGTTTTGTCTCATGTTCTGAGAATTGATCGAAAAGGCGGTTTGTTTGGTTTGGAGCAGACAGTTTCTAGTAAGTCATTTGACAAGGCGAGTGTTTCTGTTTATGTGTATCCCACTGTGTCCGTTGTTGTAGACATTAGAAAAGAGAATGCATTAATGGATGTGTCCTGTCTAGTATAAATCTTCCCTATAATTCATACTGCCCAATATATGAATGGACTGCAGCTTGTCTTATCGATGTGCAACACCTGCTATCTTTCTAAGTTGTTGTTTTCTTCCTGAATTCTGGCCACTCTCCAGAATGGGCTCAGGGATTTGTGTCCAAAATATGTACCACCTCCAAGCTCTGTGACATGGCCATGTAAAGGATAGTTGATGAGAATGGCGAGCATCTCAGAAAACTCAGATATCAGTGTGACCAGGAAAGTCTCAGTGCAGAAACACTGCTTGGGCTTTTTGCTTACTTATTGTTGTGTTGCACTGAATGTCAGGAAGGTCTTTGCCTCAGGCCACCCCTTTGTGAAGCCTGAAGAAAACAGTTTTCAAATGGAAATGAATGGGCCTCACCTGTGGTTCTTTGCTTAATTGCTTTGGAAAGGGATGTGTCTTTATCAGCCTCTTGGTCCTGTGTGTGGCTGTGACTTAGATTCTCAGCACCTGATGGATCTTAAGAATGATCCCATGTGAGCTTCCAAAACCAAAATGGCAAAAAATATCATTCATTGTGGATGAAGACTCTTGCCTTCATCTGTTAGGTTCCTGCACTCCAACAAATGAGAATAGGGATTCTGTGAGTCAAATGAGTTCTTCAAAGCCCTGCAGAGGTGCTTGTGTTTTCGCATGACTCTAAATCACCTAAAGAATCGATACCTAAAATCAGTAGCCCTCAAATTGGAGAAACACAGAAGTATTAACGGCAGGCTTATTTGTTCACTCCTGGTTCACAGCAACGGTGTCCAGGCTACCCTGACTTTAGGCAAATGAGGGGCAAACGAGCTGATTTTGGACACTGTCTTGGGCTGCACCCCTCATGGAAACCTCCAACCAGAGTTTAAGATGATTGACTATATGGAATAAGGTGAAAGCCATGTGGGAGTGTTTTGGTTTTAATGTTGGTCATTTGTGTGGCATTGGAAAAAATGACTGGTTCCACGTGGGCTTGAACTCTGGTGTGATTCCCCTTAGACACTGGGTTTTGGAACTGAACTCAGAGAAGCATTGCTATGAATTTTGTTGGGATTTTAAGAGGCCACGCATGAAAGTCGCTCTTGGAAACTGAGACCTAGGCCCCGGGTAGATTTCCACAGAGGCCTGGGAATCTCAGCAAGGATATCATATGATTTTACTCTTAAAGAAATGGCATCCATAGTTGAGAGTCAAAACACACATGCACCTCACATTGTAGACCTCAATGGGCCTGGCCTAATGTGACCTTTTGTCCATTCTTTGGGAAGCCTTGCCTGTGACAGTTCTCCAGAGATTTCATTGAAATGAGCTTCCTCACCATTTAATGTTTGCTGAATGAATTGAAACCCACAGTGCCTCCAACTTCATGCTTGAAAAATGGCTAGATAAATACCATGAAATTTTTGAAATTCCTATGACCTGGTGGCACTGGAGAAACATTGGATGTCCTATTGCTGATCATGAGTATACCAGACAGTGCCTTGATTTACTGAGTTTCATGAAAATGGTGTAGAACAGAGATGCCAGTAAGTTGGAGCCTGCTGAGTAGTGGGTCTAGAGCAGTGGTGGGGAAGTGTTTGATAAAACATCCGTGGTAGGGCCATGTGGATCTACCATTGGATTCCAAATGGCTTGTAACTGACATGGTGCTGCCAGCAGACCCTTATATGTAAAGGCATCTTGTTATATGGAGAGTTTTAAGAGGAAAATTAAGAATCAGGTTGATATGAACAAGGGGGCAATGGGGCAAGCTGTGAGAGATAGAAGCCTAGTGTGCATTCTCTTGCAGACCCTGATCCACCACACGTGACAGAACTCCCTCCAGGACTGTGTCCCAGTTTAGCTGCTAGTATTTCGTGAAACAAATACCAAACTCACAGTGCAGCAGCCTAAACACCACAAAAAGTGGAGGAGGACCAAATGGCTTCACAGTCCACATGGGGAGACGGGGAGACACTTAGTCCCCAGTGGCCTCAGTTTACCTATAAAGAGAGGATTCAGCACTGCCTCATCTTGTTCATTGGAAAATAAGAAACCATGTCCTCCAGGTCACATAGATGCAGACCCAGCTTTGATGGTCTCACTACAAAGGAAGCCAAATCTCATGAAAACAACATATATTTCAAGTGCGGAAGCTCAGAGGCAGTTTCTCAAAAAGTTTTAGGCCAGCAGAGTTACATGTTTGTGGAGTGTTTACCATGCCCCTTACTTTTGGAAACTCCTAAACCACCTCCAAGGTTGTGAACTCCTGAGCATTTTCCATTCCAGATATGTATTCACTGATTGTGTAACTCTTCTCCTCTAATTGCGTCTTACTTGGGGTGAAGGTAATGTCAAGACATTGTTTTGGATGAGAGCGGGAGGATATTTGTGCAGCATATATTTACATACACATTGGATTCATTTTCCAATTTTTCATTCGAAGTACTGAATCCCTGACACTAACCCATACCTAGTAGACTCAGACTATTCATCCTAATATAATGGGGAAAATTAACCCAACACAATAGAAATACAAGCACTTCAGAGGAGACATGTTCTATAGTTGGACTTGGCATTTGCATTATATAAGGTAGGAGTTATACATCTAGTCAAATTTTAATTGAAATATTCTCCATGTGTTTTTAAACTTAACAAATATGTGAATACTTGTTTCCAATTTCTGTAGCCTATTCACACATGTATATTTATATGCATATATAGAATCCTACCAGGTATCACACGTACATTTTTGTAAGGTTGATGTCTTGGCAGATACAAATTGTGAGAAGTGTTCACTCCTCCTAAATGCTGTTGGAAATGAAAATTCAACCTATAAGAGAGCGTCCTAGAAGAACAACATTATACATAAACTCATGTTCAGTAACATAAATATTTTTGCATCGGTGGATGATATATATTTACTGATGAATTTCGATTGGCATTTATATTGGTACTTTTTAATGTCTGTGAGTGTTGTGTGTGTGTGTGTGTGTGTGTATATAGATATAGATATAGATATACTCTCCAAAGTTTTCCAAATATGAAATATATGTGTCTAGTATACACTCTCTAAATTCATTCATGTTCATGTATGTTGATTTATAATCAACTTTTCACAAGATTATAATCAGCAATATTCATCCACCTGAAATACATATTTGTTTCCTAGTACTGACTACTAACTTCAGTGAAGGGTGCATACAAATCCTAATTATTCTACAGTATCTGACCCAGTCTAACATCAATGTAAGTAGACTCCTATGGGACATGATATGTAATTTGTCATTCATTTGTATTCGACACTGGTACATTATTGTTTCTTCAGTTTTTGCACATCATAGGATATACATTGCATCCACAAGTTCACAAATTAATAGGCATTTGTTTCAACTTTAATCACTTCTTGCTTCAGAACACATGTATTGTCAGGGTTTCTTGACTGGTCTTTTCATGAGACTTCTTTCCAAACACATTATTTTGAATTTCCATAATCATTTTGAAGCAAAACTCACACACTCTTCATGATAAACCAAAACACTAATATTTCCATTAGATATATAACTGGGTGGAATGAATGATTGTATATCAATATACAATTTCCTATTATTTTTCAGATATCAGTTCAATTCATTATTTAAAGTTCAAAAAAGTTATATTATTTATTCACAGTATGGTCTATTCTTGGTTTTTCTCTATGTTCATAGAAACAGGGTACACCTATTTGTACCCCCGATTCTAATTTTACATCTTCAATATATTGCTCCCAGAAATGGTGAAAGAAATACTCATGTCACCTCATTATCACAGTAATATTCTGGACAAAAAATGGAAAGGTCACACTTATGATTGTACCAAAGCCTAAATGGAAAGTGAACATGGATTTCTAAAAACATCCATGCCAGGTTGCCTAATGCTGTCAATTGTGACTCCTATTGGTGACTACATATTTGTTTTTTCCTAATTTATATATTCAAACTCAACACTGTTGAAAATGTCTAATTCTATCCCTCACTTTATACTTTGCCTGATTTCGTAATGTTTCCATTGATATCTGTTTTTCTACATATTTTCCCCAGTTCAACATAGTGTCTGACTCTTCATATGTGCTGACATTTACATTCACTCTATAACCAAAAGTCTATTGCTAAAGAACTTTTGGTCCAAATCCTATACTCACTAGTCTTCCTAAACCTACCGATTATCTTCCTAATCCTACTGAATATCCCTTTTTTAAAGGATGTTCTCTTCTAAATTCAATCATCCAATGTACAAGGTTCTATGCCATTGTATATCAAATTATCTGAGACATCTTTGCAGAACATAATTCAAAGCTAAGTATCCCAATCAAGGGCAAAACCCTTCTGGGCTTCAAAGCATACCTAGATTTCTTTTTTCATACTTATATTTCACCTCTATATTCTTGTAAATATTGCAGGTTCTCATTCCCATTATTTATCGCACAGAATCATTCGTCACCAAATCAAACCTGTTTTTAACCCCAAGTATACACTGTTCCCTCAATCATTTTACAGAAGAGCAGGGACAGAGGGGTTCTTACAATACAGGAAAGTTGGGGATCACCACCAGATGAGAACCTCAAATGTCCATGCACAAATGATACCTGGAGAAGTTGTAGGCAGGTATGAAGCACCTGAGAGAGCAAAAGTCATCTTCCATGGCAAACAACCTGGTCAGGATGAAGGGATGTGTCTGAATCTGCCTCTCTCTTCTTATTGTAGACAAGGTGGAACAATCCAGGCCTGAGTGGAGAGCTGTTCCCGAGTGCCAATGGTTGATATACATTCTACCTTATGAAAGTGTCACAGGAAGTAGGGGAAACCTCCATCTTATGTAACCCTTGGAAGCAACTGTTAGGACAAAGTGGTTGCCAAGGCAGTGACCTCATTCAGTTCCAAAGAATGTGACATACCTCATTTCCTTGGTGATGGAACTCTCTGAACTTGGTATCCAAGAAGCCAGGCACCCAGAGGCAGTCCCAGTCCCAGGCCCAGTGGGCTCACTTGTTTGGATTTACCAAGGACAGAGTCAGTTTTCTTGGTACCTAATGATGTGAGGATGGCCAAATGCCAGGAGAGCTCTGAAGATGGACCTTTCCTGAGAAAACAGGTAGTGGCTAACCACTTTTTCCTGACATCTTCACAGAGTTGGTCAAGGAAACAAGATCTGAGAGAAGACAGGCCATTTCGGGGGAACATAGTATGGCCCACCAGTCAGAGGACACTCCGGATAGTCACAGACCTACTTGGGGGAAGGAGGTGCCTTTGTGGGAGTAGGTGTGGGTTTGTTGTTTTGTCTCATGTTCTGAGAATTGATCGAAAAGGCGGTTTGTTTGGTTTGGAGCAGACAGTTTCTAGTAAGTCATTTGACAAGGCGAGTGTTTCTGTTTATGTGTATCCCACTGTGTCCGTTGTTGTAGACATTAGAAAAGAGAATGCATTAATGGATGTGTCCTGTCTAGTATAAATCTTCCCTATAATTCATACTGCCCAATATATGAATGGACTGCAGCTTGTCTTATCGATGTGCAACACCTGCTATCTTTCTAAGTTGTTGTTTTCTTCCTGAATTCTGGCCACTCTCCAGAATGGGCTCAGGGATTTGTGTCCAAAATATGTACCACCTCCAAGCTCTGTGACATGGCCATGTAAAGGATAGTTGATGAGAATGGCGAGCATCTCAGAAAACTCAGATATCAGTGTGACCAGGAAAGTCTCAGTGCAGAAACACTGCTTGGGCTTTTTGCTTACTTATTGTTGTGTTGCACTGAATGTCAGGAAGGTCTTTGCCTCAGGCCACCCCTTTGTGAAGCCTGAAGAAAACAGTTTTCAAATGGAAATGAATGGGCCTCACCTGTGGTTCTTTGCTTAATTGCTTTGGAAAGGGATGTGTCTTTATCAGCCTCTTGGTCCTGTGTGTGGCTGTGACTTAGATTCTCAGCACCTGATGGATCTTAAGAATGATCCCATGTGAGCTTCCAAAACCAAAATGGCAAAAAATATCATTCATTGTGGATGAAGACTCTTGCCTTCATCTGTTAGGTTCCTGCACTCCAACAAATGAGAATAGGGATTCTGTGAGTCAAATGAGTTCTTCAAAGCCCTGCAGAGGTGCTTGTGTTTTCGCATGACTCTAAATCACCTAAAGAATCGATACCTAAAATCAGTAGCCCTCAAATTGGAGAAACACAGAAGTATTAACGGCAGGCTTATTTGTTCACTCCTGGTTCACAGCAACGGTGTCCAGGCTACCCTGACTTTAGGCAAATGAGGGGCAAACGAGCTGATTTTGGACACTGTCTTGGGCTGCACCCCTCATGGAAACCTCCAACCAGAGTTTAAGATGATTGACTATATGGAATAAGGTGAAAGCCATGTGGGAGTGTTTTGGTTTTAATGTTGGTCATTTGTGTGGCATTGGAAAAAATGACTGGTTCCACGTGGGCTTGAACTCTGGTGTGATTCCCCTTAGACACTGGGTTTTGGAACTGAACTCAGAGAAGCATTGCTATGAATTTTGTTGGGATTTTAAGAGGCCACGCATGAAAGTCGCTCTTGGAAACTGAGACCTAGGCCCCGGGTAGATTTCCACAGAGGCCTGGGAATCTCAGCAAGGATATCATATGATTTTACTCTTAAAGAAATGGCATCCATAGTTGAGAGTCAAAACACACATGCACCTCACATTGTAGACCTCAATGGGCCTGGCCTAATGTGACCTTTTGTCCATTCTTTGGGAAGCCTTGCCTGTGACAGTTCTCCAGAGATTTCATTGAAATGAGCTTCCTCACCATTTAATGTTTGCTGAATGAATTGAAACCCACAGTGCCTCCAACTTCATGCTTGAAAAATGGCTAGATAAATACCATGAAATTTTTGAAATTCCTATGACCTGGTGGCACTGGAGAAACATTGGATGTCCTATTGCTGATCATGAGTATACCAGACAGTGCCTTGATTTACTGAGTTTCATGAAAATGGTGTAGAACAGAGATGCCAGTAAGTTGGAGCCTGCTGAGTAGTGGGTCTAGAGCAGTGGTGGGGAAGTGTTTGATAAAACATCCGTGGTAGGGCCATGTGGATCTACCATTGGATTCCAAATGGCTTGTAACTGACATGGTGCTGCCAGCAGACCCTTATATGTAAAGGCATCTTGTTATATGGAGAGTTTTAAGAGGAAAATTAAGAATCAGGTTGATATGAACAAGGGGGCAATGGGGCAAGCTGTGAGAGATAGAAGCCTAGTGTGCATTCTCTTGCAGACCCTGATCCACCACACGTGACAGAACTCCCTCCAGGACTGTGTCCCAGTTTAGCTGCTAGTATTTCGTGAAACAAATACCAAACTCACAGTGCAGCAGCCTAAACACCACAAAAAGTGGAGGAGGACCAAATGGCTTCACAGTCCACATGGGGAGACGGGGAGACACTTAGTCCCCAGTGGCCTCAGTTTACCTATAAAGAGAGGATTCAGCACTGCCTCATCTTGTTCATTGGAAAATAAGAAACCATGTCCTCCAGGTCACATAGATGCAGACCCAGCTTTGATGGTCTCACTACAAAGGAAGCCAAATCTCATGAAAACAACATATATTTCAAGTGCGGAAGCTCAGAGGCAGTTTCTCAAAAAGTTTTAGGCCAGCAGAGTTACATGTTTGTGGAGTGTTTACCATGCCCCTTACTTTTGGAAACTCCTAAACCACCTCCAAGGTTGTGAACTCCTGAGCATTTTCCATTCCAGATATGTATTCACTGATTGTGTAACTCTTCTCCTCTAATTGCGTCTTACTTGGGGTGAAGGTAATGTCAAGACATTGTTTTGGATGAGAGCGGGAGGATATTTGTGCAGCATATATTTACATACACATTGGATTCATTTTCCAATTTTTCATTCGAAGTACTGAATCCCTGACACTAACCCATACCTAGTAGACTCAGACTATTCATCCTAATATAATGGGGAAAATTAACCCAACACAATAGAAATACAAGCACTTCAGAGGAGACATGTTCTATAGTTGGACTTGGCATTTGCATTATATAAGGTAGGAGTTATACATCTAGTCAAATTTTAATTGAAATATTCTCCATGTGTTTTTAAACTTAACAAATATGTGAATACTTGTTTCCAATTTCTGTAGCCTATTCACACATGTATATTTATATGCATATATAGAATCCTACCAGGTATCACACGTACATTTTTGTAAGGTTGATGTCTTGGCAGATACAAATTGTGAGAAGTGTTCACTCCTCCTAAATGCTGTTGGAAATGAAAATTCAACCTATAAGAGAGCGTCCTAGAAGAACAACATTATACATAAACTCATGTTCAGTAACATAAATATTTTTGCATCGGTGGATGATATATATTTACTGATGAATTTCGATTGGCATTTATATTGGTACTTTTTAATGTCTGTGAGTGTTGTGTGTGTGTGTGTGTGTGTGTATATAGATATAGATATAGATATAGATATACTCTCCAAAGTTTTCCAAATATGAAATATATGTGTCTAGTATACACTCTCTAAATTCATTCATGTTCATGTATGTTGATTTATAATCAACTTTTCACAAGATTATAATCAGCAATATTCATCCACCTGAAATACATATTTGTTTCCTAGTACTGACTACTAACTTCAGTGAAGGGTGCATACAAATCCTAATTATTCTACAGTATCTGACCCAGTCTAACATCAATGTAAGTAGACTCCTATGGGACATGATATGTAATTTGTCATTCATTTGTATTCGACACTGGTACATTATTGTTTCTTCAGTTTTTGCACATCATAGGATATACATTGCATCCACAAGTTCACAAATTAATAGGCATTTGTTTCAACTTTAATCACTTCTTGCTTCAGAACACATGTATTGTCAGGGTTTCTTGACTGGTCTTTTCATGAGACTTCTTTCCAAACACATTATTTTGAATTTCCATAATCATTTTGAAGCAAAACTCACACACTCTTCATGATAAACCAAAACACTAATATTTCCATTAGATATATAACTGGGTGGAATGAATGATTGTATATCAATATACAATTTCCTATTATTTTTCAGATATCAGTTCAATTCATTATTTAAAGTTCAAAAAAGTTATATTATTTATTCACAGTATGGTCTATTCTTGGTTTTTCTCTATGTTCATAGAAACAGGGTACACCTATTTGTACCCCCGATTCTAATTTTACATCTTCAATATATTGCTCCCAGAAATGGTGAAAGAAATACTCATGTCACCTCATTATCACAGTAATATTCTGGACAAAAAATGGAAAGGTCACACTTATGATTGTACCAAAGCCTAAATGGAAAGTGAACATGAGTTTCTAAAAACATCCATGCCAGGTTGCCTAATGCTGTCAATTGTGACTCCTATTGGTGACTACATATTTGTTTTTTCCTAATTTATATATTCAAACTCAACACTGTTGAAAATGTCTAATTCTATCCCTCACTTTATACTTTGCCTGATTTCGTAATGTTTCCATTGATATCTGTTTTTCTACATATTTTCCCCAGTTCAACATAGTGTCTGACTCTTCATATGTGCTGACATTTACATTCACTCTATAACCAAAATCTATTGCTAAAGAACTTTTGGTCCAAATCCTATACTCACTCGTCTTCCTAAACCTACCGACTATCTTCCTAATCCTACTGAATATCCCTTTTTGACCTGATGTTCTCTTCTAAATTCAATCATCCAATGTACAAGGGCCTATGCCATTGTATATCAAATTATCTGAGACATCTTTGCAGAACATAATTCAAAGCTAAGTATCCCAATCAAGGGCAAAACCCTTCTGGGCTTCAAAGCATACCTAGATTTCTTTTTTCATACTTATATTTCACCTCTATATTCTTGTAAATATTGCAGGTTCCCAATGCCATTATTCATCGCACAGAATCATTCGTCACCATATCAAACCTGTTTTTAACCCCAAGTATACACTGTTCCCTCAATCATTTTACAGAAGAGCAGGGACAGAGGGGTTCTTACAATACAGGAAAGTTGGGGATCTTTCACCAGATGAGAACCTCAAATGTCCATGCACAAATGATACCTGGAGAAGTTGTAGGAAGTTATGAAGCACCTTAGAGAGCAAAAGTCATCTTCCATGGCAAACAACCTGGTCAGGATGAAGGGATGTGTCTGAATCTGCCTCTCTCTTCTTATTGTAGACAAGGTGGAACAATCCAGGCCTGAGTGGAGAGCTGTTCCCGGCTGCCAATGGTTGATATACATTCTACCTTATGAAAGTGTCACAGGAAGTAGGGGAAACCTCCATCTTATGTAACCCTTGGAAGCAACTGTTAGGACAAAGTGGTTGCCAAGGCAGTGACCTCATTCAGTTCCAAAGAATGTGACATACCTCATTTCCTTGGTGATGGAACTCTCTGAACTTGGTATCCAAGAAGCCAGGCACCCAGAGGCAGTCCCAGTCCCAGGCCCAGTGGGCTCAATTGTTTGGATTTACCAAGGACAGAGTCAGTTTTCTTGGTACCTAATGATGTGAGGAGGGCCAAATGCCAGGAGAGCTCTGAAGATGGACCTTTCCTGAGAAAACAGGTAGTGGCTAACCACTTTTTCCTGACATCTTCACAGAGTTGGTCAAGGAAACAAGATCTGAGAGAAGACAGGCCATTTCGGGGGAACATAGTATGGCCCACCAGTCAGAGGACACTCCGGATAGTCACAGACCTACTTGGGGGAAGGAGGTGCCTTTGTGGGAGTAGGTGTGGGTTTGTTGTATTGTCTCATGTTCTGAGAATAGATCGAAAAGGCGGTTTGTTTGGTTTGGAGCAGACAGTTTCTAGTAAGTCATTTGACAAGGCAAGTGTTTCTGTTTATGTGTATCCCACTGTGTCCGTTGTTGTAGACATTAGAAAAGAGAATGCATTAATGGATGTGTCCTGTCTAGTATAAATCTTCCCTATAATTCATACTGCCCAATATATGAATGGACTGCAGCTTGTCTTATCGATGTGCAACACCTGCTATCTTTCTAAGTTGTTGTTTTCTTCCTGAATTCTGGCCACTCTCCAGAATGGGCTCAGGGATTTGTGTCCAAAATATGTACCACCTCCAAGCTCTGTGACATGGCCATGTAAAGGATAGTTGAAGAGAATGGCGAGCATCTCAGAAAACTCAGATATCATTGTGACCAGGAAAGTCTCAGTGCAGAAACACTGCTTTGGGCTTTTTGCTTACTTATTGTTGTGTTGCACTGAATGTCAGGAAGGTCTTTGCCTCAGGCCACCCCTTTGTGAAGCCTGAAGAAAACAGTTTTCAAATGGAAATGAATGGGCCTCACCTGTGGTTCTTTGCTTAATTGCTTTGGAAAGGGATGTGTCTTTATCAGCCTCTTTGTCCTGTGTGTGGCTGTGACTTAGATTCTCAGCACCTGATGGATCTTAAAAATGATCCCATGTGAGCTTCCAAAACCAAAATGGCAAAAAATATCATTCATTGTGGATGAAGACTCTTGCCTTCCTCTGTTAGGTTCCTGCACTCCAACAAATGAGAATAGGGATTCTGTGAATCAAATGGGTTCTTCAAAGCCCTGCAGAGGTGCTTGTGTTTTCGCATGACTCTAAATCACCTAAAGAATCGATACCTAAAATCAGTAGCCCTCAAATTGGAGAAACATAGAAGTATTAACAACAGGCTTATTTGTTTACTCCTGGTTCACAGCAACGGTGTCCAGGCTACCCTGACTTTAGGCAAATGAGGGGCAAACAAGCTGATTTTGGACACTGTCTTGGGCTGCACCCCTCATGGAAACCTCCAACCAGAGTTTAAGATTATTGACTATATGGAATAAGGTGAGGGGCATGTGGGAGTGTTTTGGTTTTAATGTTGGTCATTTGTGTGGCAATGGAAAAAATGACTGGTTCCACGTGGGCTTGAACTCTGGTGTGATTCCCCTTAAACACTGGGTTTTGGAACTGAACTCAGAGAAGCATTGCTATGAATTTTGTTGGGATTTTAAGAGGCCACGCATGAAAGTCGCTCTTGGAAACTGAGACCTAGGCCCCGGGTAGATTTCCACAGAGGCCTGGGAATCTCAGCAAGGATATCACATGATTTTATTCTTAAAGAAATGGCATCCATAGTTGAGAGTCAAAACACACATGCACCTCACATTGTAGACCTCAATGGGCCTGGCCTAATGTGACCTTTTGTCCATTCTTTGGGAAGCCTTGCCTGTGAGATTTCTCCAGAGATTTCATTGAAATGAGCTTCCTCACCATTTAATGTTTGCTGAATGAATTGAAACCCACAGTGCCTCCAACTTCATGCTTGAAAAATGGCTAGATAAATACCATGAAATTTTTGAAATTCCTATGACCAGGTGGCACTGGAGAAACATTGGATATCCTATTGCTGATCATGATTATACCAGACAGTGCCTTGATTTACTGAGTTTCATGAAAATGGTGTAGAACAGAGATGCCAGTATGTTGGAGCCTTCTGACTAGTGGGTCTAGAGCAGTGCTGGGGAGGTGTTTGATAAAACATCCGTGGTAGGGCCATGTGGATCTACCATTGGATTCCAAATGGCTTGTAACTGACATGGTGCTGCCAGCAGACCCTTATATGTAAAGGCATCTTGTTATATGGAAAGTTTTAAGAGGAAAATTAAGAATCAGGTTGATATGAACAAGGGGGCAATGTGGCAAGCTGTGAGAGATAGAAGCCTAGTTGGTGCATTCTCTTGCAGACCCTGACCCACCACACGTGACAGAAATCCCTCCAGCACTGTGTCCCAGTTTACCTGCTAGTATTTCGTGAAACAAATACCAAACTCACAGTGCAGCAGCCTGAACACCACAAAAAGTGGAGGAGGACCAAATGGCTTCACAGTCCACACGGGGAGACGGGGAGACACTTAGTCCCTATTGGCCTCAATTTACCTAAAAAGAGAGGATTCAGCACTGCTTCATCTTGTTCATTGGAAAATAAGAAACCATGTCCTCCAGGTCACATAGATGCAGACCCAGCTTTGATGGTCTCACTACAAAGGAAGCCAAATCTCATGAAAACAACATATATTTCAAGTGCGGAAGCTCAGAGGCAGTTTCTCAAAAAGTTTTTAGGCCAGCAGAGCTCCATGTTTGTGGAGTGTTTACCCTGTCCCTTACTTTTTGAAACTCCTCTACCACCTCCAGAATGTGAACTCCTTCGCATTTTCCATTCCAGATATGTATTCACTGATTTTGTAACTCTTCTCCTCTAGTTGTGTCTTACTTCTGGTGAAGGTAATGTCAAGGCATTGTTCTGGATGAGAGCGGGAGGATATTTGTGCAGCGTATATTTACATACACATTCGATTCATTTTCCAATTTTTCATTCGAAGTACTGAATCCCTGACACTAACCCATACCTAGTAGACTCAGACTATTCATCCTAATATAATGGGGAAAATTAACCCAACATAATAGAAATACAAGCACTTCAGAGAAGACATGTTGTATAGTTGGACTTGACATTTGCCTTATATAAGGTTGTAGTTATAAATCTAGTCAAATTTTAATTGAAATATTGTCCATGTGTTTTTAAACTTAACAAATATGTGAATTCTTGTTTCCCTTTTCTGTAGCCTATTCACACATGTATATTTATATGCATATATAGAATCCTACCAGGTATCACACGCACATTTTTGTGAGGTGGCTGTCTTGGCAGATACAAATTGTGAGAAGAGTTCACTCCTCCTAAATGCTTTTGGAAATGAAAATTCAACCTATAGGAGAGTGTCCTATTAGAAAAACATTATATATAAACTCATGTTCAGTAAAATAAATATTTTTGCATCTGTGGATGATATATATTTACTGATGAATTTCGATTGGCATTTATATTGGTACTTTTTAATGTCTGTGAATGTTGTGTGTGTGTGTGTGTGTGTGTGTGTGTGTGTATAGACATAGATATATATTTATACTCTCCAAATTTTTCAAAATATGAAAAAATGTGTCTAATATATACTCTCTAAATTCATTCATGTACATGTATGTGGATTTATAATCAACTTTTCACAAGATTATAATCAGCAATATTCATCCACCTGAAATACATATTTGTTTCCTAGTACTGAAACTTAACTTCAGTGAATGGTGCATACAAATCCTAATTACTCTACAGTAACTGACCCAGTCTAACATCAATGCAAGAAGACTCCTATGGGACATGATATGTAATTTGTCATTCATTTGTATTCGACACTGGTACATTATTGTTTCTTCAGTTTTTGCACATCATAGGATATACATTGCATCCACAAGTTCACAAATTAATAGGCATTTGTTTCAACTTTAATCACTTCTTGCTTCAGAACACATGTATTGTCAGGGTTTCTTGACTGGTCTTTTTATCAGACTTCTTTCCAAATACATAATTTTGAATTTCCATAATCATTTTGAAGCAAAACTCACACACTCTTCTGATAAACCAAAACACTAATATTTCCAATAGATATATAACTGGTTGGAATGAATGATCGTATATCAATATACGATTTCCTTTAATTTTTCAGATATCAGTTCAATTCATTATTTAAAGTTGAAAAAATTATATTATTTATTCACAGTATGGTCTATTCATGCTTTTTTTCTATGTTCATAGAAACAGGGTACACCTCTTTGTACCCTGATTCTAATATTACATCTTCAATATATTGCTCCCAGAAATGGTGAAAGAAATACACATGTCACCTCATTATCACAGTAATATTCTGGACAAAAAAAGGAAAGGTCACACTTATGATTGTACCAAAGCCTAAATGGAAAGTGAACATGGATTTCTAAAAACATCCATGTCCAGGTTGCCTAATGCTGTCAATTGTCAATCCTATTGGTGACTACATATTTGTTTTTTCCTAATTTATATATTCAAATTCAACACTGTTGAAAATGTCAAATTCTATCCCTCACTTTATACTTTGCCTGATTTCGTAATGTTTCTTTTGATATCTGCTTTTCTACATATTTTCCCCAGTTCAACATAGTGACTGACTCTTCATATGTGCTGACATTTACATTCACTCTATAACCAAAAGTCTATTGCTAAAGAACTTTTGGTCCAAATCCTATACTCACTCTTCTTCCTAAACCTACCGACTATCTTCCTAATCCTACTGAATATCCCTTTTTGACCTGATGTTCTCTTCTAAATTCTATCTACCAATGTACAACGTCCTATGCCATTGTAATTCGAATTATCTGAGACATCTTTGCAGAACATAATTCAAAGCTAAGTATCCCAATCAAGGGCAAAACCCTTCTGGGCTTCAAATCATACCTAGATTTCTGTTTTCATACTTATATTTCACCTCTATATTCTTGTAAATATTGCAGGTTCCCAATGCCATTATTCATCGCACAGAATCATTCGTCACCAAATCAAACCTGTTTTTAACCCCAAGTATACACTGTTCCCTCAATCATTTTAAAGAAGTGCAGGGACAGAGGTGTTCTTACAATACAGGAAAGTTGGGGATCTTCCACCAGATGAGAACCTCAAATGTCCATGCACAAATGATACCTGGAGAAGTTATAGGCAGGTATGAAGCACCTGAGAGAGCAAAAGTCATCTTCCATGGCAAACAACCTGGTCAGGATGAAGGGATGTGTCTGAATCTGCCTCTCTTCTTATTGTAGACAAGGTGGAACAATCCAGGCCTGAGTGGAGAGCTGTTCCCGGCTGCCAATGGTTGATATACATTCTACCTTATGAAAGTGTCACAGGAAGTAGGGGAAACCTCCATCTTATGTAACCCTTGGAAGCAACTGTTAGGACAAAGTGGTTGCCAAGGCAGTGACCTCATTCAGTTCCAAAGAATGTGACATACCTCATTTCCTTGGTGATGGAACTCTCTGAACTTGGTATCCAAGAAGCCAGGCACCCAGAGGCAGTCCCAGTCCCAGGCCCAGTGGGCTCACTTGTTTGGATTTACCAAGGACAGAGTCAGTTTTCTTGGTACCTAATGATGTGAGGATGGCCAAATGCCAGGAGAGCTCTGAAGATGGACCTTTCCTGAGAAAACAGGTAGTGGCTAACCACTTTTTCCTGACATCTTCACAGAGTTGTTCAAAGAAACATGATCTGAGAGAAGACAGGCCATGATGGGGGAACATAGTATGGCCCACCAGTCAGAGGATACTTCGGATAGTCAAAGACCTTCTTGGGGGCAGGAGGTGCCTTTGTGGGAGTGGGTGTGGGTTTGTTGTTTGTCTCATGTTCTGAGAATAGATAGGAAAGGCGTTTTGTTTGGTTTGGAGTGGACAGTTTCTAGTAAGTCATTTGACACGGCGAGTGTTTCTGTTTCTGTGTATCCCACTGTGTCCGTTGTTGTAGACATTAGAAAAGAGAATGCATTAATGGATGTGTCCTGTCTGGTATAAATCTTCCCATAATTCATCCTGCCCAATATATGAATGGACTGCAGCTTATCTTATCGATGTGCAACACCTGCTATCTTTCTAAGTTGTTGTTTTCTTCCTGAATTCTGGCCACTCTCCAGAATAGGCTCATGGATTTGTGTCCAAAATATGTACCACCTCCAAGCTCTGTGACATGGCCATGTACTGGATAGTTGAAGAGAATGACTAGCATCTCCGAAAACTCAGATATCAGTGTGACCAGTAAAGTCTCAGTGGAGAAACACTGCTTTGGGCTTTTTGCTTACTTATTGTTGTTTTGCACTGAATGTCAGGAAGGTCTTTGCCTCAGGCCACCCCTTTGTGAAGCCTGAAGAAAACAGTTTTCAAATGGAAATGAATGGGCCTCACTTGTTGCTCTTAGCTTAATTGCTTTGGAAAGGAATGTGTCTTTATCAGCCTCTTGGACCTGTGTGTGGCTGTGGCTTAGATTCTCAGCACCTGATGGATCTTAAGAATGATCCCATGTGAGCTTCCAAAACCACAATGGCAAAAAATATCATTCATTTTGGATGAAGTCTCTTGCCTTCCTCTGTTAGGTTGCTGCACTCCATCAAATGAGAATAGGGATTATTTGGGTCAAATGAGTTCTTCAAAGCCCTGCAGAGGTGCTTGTGTTTTCGCTTGACTCTAAATCACCTAAAGAATTGATACCTAAAATCAGTAGACCTCAAATTGGAGAAATACAGAAGTATTAACAGCAGGTTTATTTGTTCACTCCTGGTTCACAGAAACGGTGTCCATCCTACCCTGACTTTAAGCAAATGAGGGGCAAACGAGCTGATTTTGGACACTGTCTTGGGCTGTGCCCCTCATGGAAACCTCCAGCCAGATGTTAAGATGATTGACTATATGGAATAAGATGAGGGCTATGTGGGAGTGTTTTGGTTTTAATGTTGCTCATTTGTGTGGCATTGGAATAAATGACTGTGTCCACGTGGGCTTGAACTCTGGTGTGATTCCCCTTAGAGACTGGGTTTTGGAACTGAACTCAGAGAAGCATTGCCATGAATTTTGTTGGGATTTTAAGAGGCCATGCATGAAAGTCGCTCTTGGAAACTGAGACCTAGGACCCGGGGGGATTTCCACAGAGGCCTGGGAATCTCAGCAAGGATATCACATGATTTTATCCTTAAAGAAATGGCAGCCATAGTTGAGAGTCAAAACACACATGGACCTCACATTATAGACCTCAATGGACCTCGCCTAATGTGACCTTTTGTCCACTCTTTGGGAAGCCTTGCCTGTGAGAGTTCTCCAGAGATTTTATTGAAATGAGCTTCCTCACCATTTAATCTTTGCTGAATGAATTGAAACCCACAGTGCCTCCAACTTCATGCTTGAAAAATGGCTAGATAAATACCATGAAATTTTTGAAATACCTATGACAAGGTGGCACTGGAGAAACATTGGATGTCCTTTTGCTGATCATGATTATACCAGACAGTGCCTTGATTTACTGAGTTTCATGAAAATGGTGTAGAACAGAGATGCCAGTAGTTTGGAGCCTGCTGAGTAGTGGGTCTAGAGCAGTGGTGGGGAGGTGTTTGATAAAACATTCGTGGAAGGGCCTTGTGGATCTACCATTGGATTCCAAATGGCTTGTAACTGACATGGTGCAGCCAGCAGACCCTTATATGTAAAGGCATCTTGTTATATGGAGAGTTTTCAGACTAAAATTAAGAATCAGGTTGATATGGACAAGGGGGCAATGGGGAAAGCTGTGAGAGATAGAAGCCTAGTTGGTGCATTCTCTTGCAGACCCTGACCCACCACACGTGACAGAACTCCGTCCAGCACTGTGTCCCAGTTTAGCTCCTAGTATTTCGTGAAACAAATACCAAACTCACAGTGCAGCAGCAAAAACTCCACAAAAAGTGGAGGAGGACCAAATGGCTTCACAGTCCACACGGGGAGACACTTAGTCCCCAGTGGCCTCAGTTTACCTACAAAGAGAGGATTCAGCACTGCTTCATCTTGTTCATTGGAAAATAAGAAACCATGTCCTCCAGGTCACATAGATGTAGACCCAGCTTTGATGGTCTCACTACAAAGGAAGCCAAATCTCCTGAAAACAACATATATTTCAAGTGCGGAAGCTCAGAGGCAGTTTCTCAAAAAGTTTTTAGGCCAGCAGAGCTCCATGTTTGTGGAGTGTTTACCCTGTCCCTTACTTTTTGAAACTCCTCTACCACCTCCAGAATGTGAACTCCTTAGCATTTTCCATTCCAGATATGTATTCACTGATTTTGTAACTCTTCTCCTCTAGTTGTGTCTTTCTTGTGGTGAAGGTAATGTCAAGGCATTGTTCTGGATGAGAGCGGGAGGATATTTGTGCAGCGTATATTTACATACACATTGGATTCATTTTCCAATTTTTCATTCGAAGTACTGAATCCCTGACACTAACCCATACCTAGTAGACTCAGACTATTCATCCTAATATAATGGGGAAAATTAACCCAACACAATAGAAATACAAGCACTTCAGAGGAGACATGTTGTATAGTTGGACTTGACATTTGCCTTATATAAGGTTGGAGTTATAAATCTAGTCAAATTTTAATTGAAATATTGTCCATGTGTTTTTAAACTTAACAAATATGTGAATTCTTGTTTCCCTTTTCTGTAGCCTATTCACACATGTATATTTATATGCATATATAGAATCCTACCAGGTATCACACGTACATTTTTGTGAGGTGGCTGTCTTGGCAGATGCAAATTGTGAGAAGAGTTCACTCCTCCTAAATGCTGTTGGAAATGAAAATTCAACCTGTAGGAGAGCGTCCTAGTAGAACAACATTATATATAAACTCATGTTCAGTAAAATAAATATTTTTTGCATTTGTGGATGATATATATTTACTGATGAATTTCGATTGGCATTTATATTGGTACTTTTTAATGTCTGTGAGTGTTGTGTGTGTGTGTGTGTGTGTGTGTGTGTGTGTGTATATATATATATATATAGACAGATAGATATAGATATATAGATATAAATATAGATATACTCTCCAAATTTTTCAAAATATGAAATATATGTGTCTTATTTTGCACTTCCTAAATTTTTCATATTCATGAATGCGGATTTATAATTATCTTTTCACAAGATTATTCTCAGAAACATTCATATACCCTACGAGACTCTTACCACTAATACTAATATAATGGAGAAAAAGAACCCAAACAGAATAGATACAAGCATTTCAGAAGAGACGTGGTGTATAGTTGGACTTGCCTTTTGCATAATATAAGGTAAGAGTTATAAATCTATTCAATTTATTGAAATAATTTTCCATGTGTTATTTTTTTTGACACAACACAAAATTTAATCTTCGAAAAATAAATAAAATTGACACTTCCTTAACCAAGCTAATGAAGAAAAAAAAACCTCAAATTACTAAAATTAAGGATCATAAAGGAACTTTTACAGAGTACACAACTAAAATACAGAGAATAATTGAAAACTAATTTGAAAATTTATAGTCTAATAAATTAAAATACCATGATGACATCAATAAAATTTTAGAGATATACCCAAACTTAATTAGTAGGACATGAACAATTTAAACAAATCAATTTCAAGCAATGAAATAGAAGTTGCTGTCAACAGCCTACCAATCAAGCAAAGCCCAGGAACAGACAGATTCTCAGCCATGTTCTACAAGACCTTCAAAGAAGCATTCATCACAATACTCCTTAAATTATTCCATAAAATAGAAAAGGATGGAACTCCTCCAAACTCATTCCATGAGGCTATTATCACTCACATACCAAAATCAGACAAAGACACATCAAGGAAAGAAAACTTCAGAGCAATATTCCTGACAAAGATATATACAAAAATTCTCAATAAAATTCTTTTTTTTAAGCCAAAGTTAATCAAAAGGGATAAAGAGGGACACTACACACTATTCCATGTGTTTTTAAAGTTAAGAAATATATGAATTCCTGTCTCCCTTTCTCTGTAGCCAATTAAGCACATGTATTTTTATATGCACAAATAGAATCTTACCTGGTTTCACACGTACATTCTTGTAAGGTGGCTGACTTGGCAGATACTATTTGTGAGAAGAGATCACTCCTCCTAAACGCTGTTGGTACAGAAAATTCAACCCATGGGTGAGCTTCCTAGATGAACAACATTATACATACATCCATGTTCAGTAAAATGAATATTTTGGGATATGCGGATGAGTTATTTTTCATGATGAATTTCGATTGACATATATATTGTGACATTATAATGTGTGTGTGTGTTTGTCTCTCTCTCTCTCTCTCTCTCTCTCTCTATATATATATATATATATATATATATATATATATATATATATAGTCTCCAGATTTTCCAAAATATGAAATATATGTCTTCTTATACACCACCTGAATTCATTCATATTCATATATGTGGATTTATAATCAACTTTTAACAAGTTTATTCTCAGAAATATACATCCACTGAAATACATATTTGTTTCCTAGTACTGAAAACTAAATTCAGGGAAGGGTTCTTACAAATCCTAATATTTCTAGACTAACTGACCAAGTTTAACATCAATGCAAATACATTCCTATTGGATATGATGTGTTTTTTAAAGTTCATTTTTATTCAAACTTGGTACGTTATTATTTATTCAGATTATGGACATCATAAAATATATCCTTTCATTCACAAGTTCACAAATTTATAAATATTTGGTTTACTTTCAATCACTTCCTCCTTCGGAACACATATATTCCTCCATGTTTCTTGACTGGTCTTTTCACTAGACTTCTTTCTAAACACATTATTTTCGATTACATTATCATTTTTGAAGCAAAACTCACACACTATTCATGATAAACGGTAACCCTAATAATACCATTAGATATATAACTTGTTGGAATGAATGTACATATATCAATATATGATTTCGTCTATATTTTCAGATATTAAAACAATCCATTATGTAAATTTGGAACCAGTCACATAATTTTTTCACAGTATGGTCTATTAATGCATCATCTCTATATTCATCAACACAGGGTAAACCTCTTAGTATCCCCAGTACTAATTTATATGTTTTCAAAATATTGCTCCCACAAAAGGTGGAAGAAATACTCATGTCACCTGATCTACATATACATATTATCACAGTAATATTCTGCACACAAAATGCAAAGGTCACCATTATGATTGCAATAAAGCCTCAATGGAATGTGAACATGGATTACTAAAAACATCCATGTCCAGTTTGCCTAATGCTCTCAAATGTCAATCCAATTGGTGACTACATTTTTGTTTCTTTTTAAGATTATGTATTCAACCTCAACCCTGTTGAAAATGTCAAATCTTATCGCTCACGTTATACTTTGCCTGATTTCCTAATGTCTCTATTGATGTCTGCCTTCCTACATATTTTTCCCAGTTCATCATTGTGCCCAACTTTTCACATATGGTGCCATTTATATTCACTCTCTAACCGAAACCTATTGCTAAAGAACTTTTGGTCCAAATCCTAGACTCACTCTTCCTCCTAAACCTACTGACTATCTTTCTAATCCTACACACTATCCCTTTTTCACTGGATGTTCTCTTCTACATTCAATCATCTGAGGTACAGGGTCTTATGCCATTGTATATCGATTTGCATCGACCTCGGTGCAAAACATTACTCAAGCTAAGGATCCCAATCAAGAGCCCAAATCCTTCTGGGCTTCAAATATTACATAGATTTCTGTTTTCATACTTATATTTTACCTCTATATTCTTATAAATATTGCTGGTTCCCAATACCATTTTTCATCCAGCAGAATGATTCCTAAGCCAAATGGAACATGCTATTAACCCTAACCATACAATGTTCCCTCAATCTCACTTTACAGAAGAGCAGGGATAAAGTTGATATTACAATACAGGAAGTGAGGAGATCTTCCACCTGCTGAGTACCTCAAAATCCATGCAGAAATAATCCCTGGAGAAGATGTTGGCAGCTATGAAAGACCTGAGAGAACAAAAGTCATATTCCATGGCAAACAACATGGTCAGGATGAAAGGATGTGTCTGAGTCAGCCTCTCTATTCTTAATGCAGGGAAGATGGACCAAAGCAGGCCTGTGTGGAGAGCTGTTCCCAGGTGACTATGGTTTCTATACCATTCTAACATGTGAAAGTATCACAGGAAGTAGGGCAGCCTCCATGTCAGGAGACACTAGGATGCAACTGTTAGGACAAAGTAGTGGCCAAGACAGGGACCTCATTTATTTCCTGAAGGTAGTGACCTCACCTCATTTCCTTGGTGATGGAACTCTCTGAATTTTGTGATCCAGGAAGCCAGGCACCAGAGCCAGTCCAAGTCCCAGTCGCAGTGGGCTCACTTGTTTGGATTTACTAAGGACAGAGTCAGTCTTTCTTGGTACCTACTGATGTAAGGGTTGCCAAATACTAAGAAAGCTCTGAAGAGGGGTCTTTCCTGAGAGGACAGGAATTGGCTCACCACTGCCTCCTGACAACTTCACAGAGTTGACCAAGGAGACCAGATCTGAGACAGAAAGGCCATTTGTGGGGAACATCGTATGGCCTACCAGTCAGAGGACACTCCAGATAGTGACAGACCTACTTGGGGGAAGGAGTTGCATTTGTGGGTGTTGGTTTGTGTTTGTGGTTTTTTTCCATGTTCTGAGAATAGGTAAAAAAGGAGGTTTGTTTGGATTGGAGTGGACTGTTTCCAGTAAGTCATTTGACAAGGAGACTGTTTCTATGTCTGTGTATCCCACTGTGTTTTTCTTTGTGGATATTAGAAAAAAATAGCTCATTGGGTGTGTCCTGTCTAGTAGAAAGCTTCCCAGCATGCATCCTTTCCAATTAATGAATGGACTGAGGCTTGCCTTATCCATGGGCAACACCTGCTATCTACCTAATTTTCCATTTTTTCATGAATTCTGGCCACTCTCAAGATTAGTATCATGTATTTTTGTACAAGATATGTACCACCTCCAAGCTCTGTGACATGACCATGTACTGGATAGCTGAAGGGAATGGCGAGAATCTCAGAAAACTCACATATTAGAGTAACAAGGAAAGTCTCCGTGGAGAAACCCTGCTTGGGGCCTTTTGATTACCTATTGTTCTGTTGCTCTGAATGTCAGAAAGGTCTTTGCCTCAGGCCACCCCTTTGTGAAGCCTGAAGAAAACAGTTTTCAAATGGAAATGAATGGGCATCACCTGTGGCTCTTTGCTTCATTGCTTTGGAAATGGATGTGTCTGAATCAGCCTCTTGGCCCTGTGTGAGCCTGTGGTTTAGATTTTCAGCACCTGATGAATCTAAAGAAAAATCCCATGTGGGCATCCAAAACGTAAATGGAAAAAAGATCAGTCATTGTGGATGAAGCCTCTCGCCTTCCTCTGTAAGATTCCTGACCTCCATCAAGTGAGAATAGGGATCATTTGTGTCAAATAAGTTCTTCAAAGGGCTGCAGAGGGGAGACAATAGGTGCTTGGGTTTTCTTATAACTCCAATTCACACTAAAAATCTATAACCCACAGTCAGTAGGCCTCAAATTTGAGAAGTTTAGTAGTATTAACGGCAGGCCTATTTGATCACTTCTGGTTCACACTAACGTTGTCCAGGCCACCCTGACTTTAGGCAAATGAGGGACAAGGGAGATAATTTTTGACACTGTCTTGGGCTGTGCCCCTCATGGAAACCTCCAGCTAGAGGTTATGATTAGTGTCTATATAAAAAGATGAAGAGGGCCATGTGAGAGTGTTTTGGTTTTAATTGTCATCATTTGTGTGGCAATTTGAAGAGATGCCTGGGTCCACCTGGGCTTGAACTCTGTTGTGATTCCCCTTAGAGACTGAGTTGTGTAACTGACCTCAGAGAAGTATTGCCATGAATTGTGTTGAAATTTCAGGAGGCCACACATGAGATTCACCATTGGAATCTGAGATCTTGGCCCAGGGTGACTTTACACAGAGCACTGGGAATCTAAGCCAGGATATCACAAGATTTTATTCTGAAAGATTCCAGCCATAGTTAAAACACCAACAGGGAATCTTTAGATCACTTATAAGCAAATTAAAAAACAAAATTTTTTAATAAGAGTAAAAATACTTAGTTAATGTAATGCTACCCTGAATTTTTTGGGTGAGTTATACTTTATATTCCCTGCTTGAGATCCTAGTAAACTTGAGAGAAAAAAAAAAAAAAAGAAAAAAACAAAACTTTTGAACATAACTTTAAATGAAATAAAATCTGACCTACTGCTTTCGTAGTCATTCTCACTTGTAGTAAGATGGGACACAGAGCCTTATCTCAGGTAAGACAGGGCTGTTTATAAATCTTAAGTGTTTTAGTTCTAAAGCTGATCTTCGTTTTTTAATATCCTTTTACAAAGTTTACATAAATTGTTTGAGGTCACAGGAACATTAGCTAACACCATATAATATCACTTTTGAAACATGAATTAAAGAATGGCTGAATGTTTTTAACATTCAAATAGATTAGACTCTCATTAATTTGAAAATACATTTAAATTGTTGCACAATGTAAAGTGTAACATAAAACTTTACATATCTTATTGATAACAGGTAAATAAATCCCCAATATATATTTTATTTACCATACAACTTCATAACACCAGCTTGATATAACGCTCTTTTAAAGTTTCTACCTTATCGAGTTGTATAAATGGAAGATATGAGCACATTAATAGCATCACAGTTACATTGATGTTTCTACATTAACCAAGTTTATCTTTTAAAGAAATGGCAGTACAGTGCTCTAAAATAACAGTTCTGTTTTAAACAGTTGTTTAATTTTTATGGTTGCTTGCTCTGGAAAAAATAAAACTTAATAAACACAATGTTATGAGTAATCTTATGTTTTAAGAAATTTTTGTCTCTTTAACACATGACTAATTTTTACAATCTTACACAGACTTTAGTAGAAAGTCTGTATAAGATTGTAAATATTTTATACAGATTTTGTACTAAAAATTGATAGACCTTAGTATATCAATCAGATATCAAACAAAAACACTCATGAATGAGTAAATCCAAATCAAATTTACTTTACTTTTTAATCAAAATATTAGACAAATGTATTGAACAGTGTAAACCATTTTTTGGTTGAAGGAAAAGTCCTAGAACAAAGTCATATAGACCTTTGGTAGACAATAATATTTTATTAGATTTTTGAACACCTAGAAAAACTTATAGGCATAAATTTGAAGACATTTATATTTATCTGTTTATCCAATCTAAATTGAAACATTTAAACCATGTGAATTAAAGATCTGTGGTCCACTTTTTGAAATTTGTTTTTATGAGCGCTTTTTTATATGGATGCTCCTTATATATGTTAATTTGTGTATCATTTGAATGATATACGGACATATGTATATATATATATATATATATATATATATATATATATATATATATATATAGACATACAACACATAACAAAAGTGTGCACACCTAATAATAGTGAAGGCCTTGTAGCTTTTCACAGGTGAAATCACCATTGCAATGTTTTTAGAACTCCACAGTTGGTCAAAGATAAAACTGATCAGAAAAACATTAACCTAGGTCTGTAGGATCAAAATCATAAACTCAAAAAAAAAAAGAATCTAAGAAAAAATTATGAGTCCTAGAAAAAATGACTGGCCAGTAATTAGTAAATACCATACAATTTACCATTTTTTTCCCTTAGGCCTCAGATCAGTCTCCTACTGAGCTTACAGGAGACTTTCATTTGCATTTCAACAGAAGTCCTGGCTGAGGTCTGGAAGGAGCAGGAAAAAACTGCTATTCTGAGCAGACACCTCAGGCCTAAGGCATTTTAACCATAATTTTCTGGTTAGGATGTTGAAAATTATGCTACAAGTTTAAGATACAATTCACAAAATTTTATATCTTTACATCTTGTTTTGTCAACAGATATCATACTATGATTTACTATCCTTTTCCAAATTAATGCACTGGTAAACACAGTGACATTTTCCCAGGCTACCCAATTCAAAATTGGAGAAAAAAAGACTGCATGATTGGGAAGTTACTTGCCAACATGGAAGTAGAGTTCTTTAGTTTTCCATCCTAAGTATTTAAGTTCTCTGGCATGAATTATCTGAAATCAAAAACTAAACAATTACCTAAACCCGACTTTTAACAGCAATATTGTGCAATGCTTCAAAAAACGCATTCAGATACCAGATTTTTACAATAAAACATCATCATTTAGACACACATTCAGCTAAGATCATTCTCAAGAAACAATTTATAATATAAACACATTATTGCACATGTCTTAAAGGGCCAAAAACAAAGGCACAAGACAGACAGAAAGGAACTCCAGAATATGGCTGACAGACAGAAGCCTTTAAAACAGAGCAGATAAGAGAAAAATCTCCTGCACCAGTGGCACCACAGATGTCCCCACAAGGGGACCAGATGTTTTCACAGAGAAGCTACCTGAAATGTAAAATCAAGGGTCTCCATGGTGACTTTACTGCATTTAGTGTCCCCTTTTTATTTTTCTCTTTTAAAAGAAGACAGAGGTGTCATAATGCTTACAGTGCAGGGAATGAAGGAGGGAATTCCCTGAAGCAACAGGGCTTTGGCAGTTGCTGGGGTCCCTCAGTCCCTCCTTTTACTTACAGGATTAGCTCTTCTGTTTCGGGTCCACTCCAAGCATGCTCCATCTCCTAACATTTCAGTCGTCAGCTCTCAAAAAGTTCTGGGACGGGGCCGGGTATCAAAATTTGTAACTTAAAGTTCGGTTTCTGACCCTGAAGCAAATTAATGCTAATTTAATAATGAGGACAGGGTTTTGAGAAAAAGAAAATGGAGGTTTATTGCTTTGCTAACAAAGGAAAAACAAGGGGACTCTGCCAAAAGTTTGTGACTCTCATGATCTGGAGGGACAAGGGATTTTAAAGAGTTTCACTTGTTAACCTGGGATATACTCAGTTCTTCATTCCCCAGCAGGCATTGCCCTGTGCAGTGGGTGTGCTCCAGGCAGCCAGCTAGGGGCTTCTTTCTTCCTGCTTAACAAATTGGGTAAAGTTCATCACAGTTCCTTAAAACACAGTCGAAAGGGTGTCAGGCTTACTTGCTTTGTTACCCTGTTTTCACGTCCAATATCCTTAAAATTTTACCACAGAAATCAAACAAAAAAACGCACAAAAACAAACAACAAAAAACATATAGACCACAGAACAAAACACAGAAAAACAGAATCCTGGTGCCGAAACAGAAAAACAGAGGAGCAATGCAACATCTTGCTAAAGCTCCAGGGTAGGAGCGTGTGTGTGCCCATTGGCACCTCTCTACCCTTCCAGAGGAATTCCCTACAGAACAGAACAGAGGACAGCATGATTCTCATTACTGTCCTGGACAGGAGTGTATGTGAGCCTCCCCAGGCCACCTCTCTGTCATCAGAAGAGATCTCCCTTAACCAGATATCAGATGTTATAAAGGCGCCACTTACCTATGGAGGCCTCCTCCACCAGGGGCTTGATAATAGTTTTAGTGTGGTGGTTCACTGCAGTGCTCCCCAGACTGACGGCTCACTCCAAGGCCTTGGAACATCTCAAGTTGTGCACCCCCTAGAGTGGTTCTCCAGCCCAGTGCCCTGGAGGGAAGGCCAGCTTCAGAATTTTCAGCAGTCTGGTTTTGTGATCTGCTCGGGCAGGGTCATCTCACTGGGGAACTCCAAAATTTTGGACTAGGATGCAAGAAAAGACCACTGACTCCAATTAAAATCAAATTAAGGCAAGCTTATTATTTCAACAGGCTGGGCTGCCTCTCCTTCCCAAAATGGCGGGAACAGGACAGCAACCCCACCTTTCCTACAGCCCAGCTATATAGCCCAGAAAGTTACACAAACGGGTGGTTACAGATATCAAAACTTTGAAAGCATCACACTAATGGTAGTTTACATTTTTTTTTTTTTTGCTGGCCCCAATATCAGAAATAATGAGGACCATTAGAGCCTCAGAGAGGGTTGTTGTCTGGCCAGGGAAGGCCAATATTTATGAGGTGTCACTAAAGTTTCAGAAAGTACTGTTATCTGGTCAGAGAGCCAGGTGTGGATGAGTTCAATGCACGGGCAGGCGTTCCAGGCAGGTTCAGAATTTGCAGTAATTTAGAGTAAAGCCAAAATTATCTTTTCACGGCTTTGTGGCAAGATGGTTCCAAATTTTAATAAAAAATCAGGTTGGGTCTATCAAGCCTCTCCCTTACTTTTGGAAACTCCTCTGCAAACTCCAATGTTGTGAACTCCCGAGCATTTTAATTCCAGATATGTATTCACAGAATTTCTAACTCTTCTATTCCAATTGTGTCTTTCTTGGGGCGAAGGTAATATCAAGTCATTGTTCTGGATGAGAGTGGAAATATTTTTGTGTAGCACATATTTGCATACACATTTAGGAGATCACTCCTCCTAAACACTGTTGGAACAGAAAATTCAAACTATGGGGGAGCTTCTTAGTTGAACAACATTATTCATGAATCCAAGTTCATTAAACAAATAGTTTTGGATCAGTGGATGATATATATTTCAAGATGAATTTCAATTGGCATATACTATGCTACATTTTAATGTCTGTGTGTGTTTTTTGTTTATAATGTTTTGCGATTTATATGGATTTAAAATCAAGTTTCCACAAGATTATTCTCAGAAATATTCATCCACCTGAAATACATATTTGTTTCCTAGTACTGAAAACTAACTTCAGTAAATGGTGCATAAAAATCCTAATATTTCTACAGTAACTGACCCAGATTAATATCAATGCAAGTAGATTCCTAGGGGACATGATGTGTATTTTGATGTTCATTTTTATTCAACACTGCTACATTACTATTTCTGCAGCTTATGCACATCATACTGTATATATTTCATTCAAAAGTTGGCAAATTTATATGCATGTGTTTCACGTTCAATCACTTCCTGCTTCAGAACACATGAATTCCTCCAGGTTTCTTGACTATTCTTTTCATGATACTTCTTTCCAAACACATTATTTTTGATTTCCATAATCACGTTTGAAGCAAAACTCACACACTTTTCGGGATAAAATATAACCCTAATATTACCATTAGATGTATAAGTGGTTGGAATGAATGATTGCATATCAATATGAGATTTCTTTTATATTTTCAGATATCAATTCAATCCATTATTTAAAGTGGAACCAGTTATATTATTTATACACAGTATGGTCTATTCATGCATAATCTGCATATTCATAGACACAGGGTACACCTATTTGTACCCCAAATACTAAATTATACGTCTACAAAACATTGCTCCAGAAACGGTGGAAGAAATATTCATGTCACCTGATCTACACATATATTTTATCACAATAATATTCTGGACACAAAATGCAATGGTCACACTTATGATTTTAAAAAAGCCTAAATGGAAAGTGAACATGGATTACAAAAAAACATCCAAGTCCTGGTTACCTAATGCTCTTGAATTCAATCCTATTTGTGACAACATATTTGTTTCTTCCTAAGATTATATATTCAAACTCAACCCTGTTGAAAATGTCTAAACCAATTACACACTTTATACTTTTGCTGATTTCCTAATGTCTCTATTTATGTCTGCTTTCCTACATATTTTCCCCTGTTCATCATTGTGACTGACTCTTCACATGTGCTGACATTTACATTCACTCTCTACCCGAAACCCTATTTGTAAAGAACTTTTGGTCCAAATCCTATACTCACTCTTCTTTATAAACCTGCTGACTACCTTGGTAATCCTACGGACTATTCCTTTATGACTAGATGTTCTGTTTGTTATTCAATCATTCGAGGTACAAGATCCAATTTCATTGTATATTGACTTATCTGAGACATCTGTGCAGAATATAATTCAAAGCTAAGTATCCCACTCAAGGGCCCAATGCCCTACTTGGCTTCAAATCTTCCCTAGATTTCTGTTATATTTTACCTATATATTCTTGTAAATATCACAGGTTTCCAATACCATTATTCATCCAGCAGAATGATTGCTAACCAAAATTGAACATATTATTAACCCTAACCATACACTGTTCCCTCAATCTAACTTTAGAGCAGTGCAGGGACAGAGTTGGTCTTACAAAAGAGGAATGTTGGGGATCTTCCACCTGCTGAGAATATCAAAGATCCATGCAGAAATGATCCCCGAAGAAGATGTAGACTGCTATGAAGGACCTGAGAGAGCAAAAGTTAGCTTCCATGGCAAACAACCTGGTCACTATGAAGGGATGTGTCTGAATAAGCCTCTCTCTTTTTAATATAGAGCAAATGGACCAAACCAGGCCTGTGTGGAGATCTTTTCCCCGGTACCAATGGTTGATATACCATTCTAACTTGTGAAATTGTCACAGGAAGTAGGGGCAGCCTCCATCTCATGGGACCCTTGGAAGCAACTGTTAGGACAAAGTGGTTGCCAAGGCTGTGAGCTCATTCACTTCATGAAGGAAGTGACCTACCTCACTTTCTTGGTGATGGAACTCTCTGAACTTGGGATCCCTGAAAACAGGCAGCCAGAGTCAGGCCCAATAACAGTCACAGAAGTCTCACTTTTTGGATTTACCAAGGAGAGAGTCAATCTTTCTTGGTATATACAGTTGTGAGGATGGCCAAATGCCAGGAAATATCTGAATTGGGGTCTTTCCTGAGAAAGCAGGTATTGGCTCACCGCTGGCTCCTGACAACTTCACAGAGTGGGCCAAGGAGTCCAGATTTGAGAATAGAGAAGCCATTTCGGGGGAACATAGTATGGCCCACAAGGCAGAGGACACTCTTGATAGTCACAGACCCTCTTGGGGGAAAAAGGTGCCTTTGTGGGAATGAGTGTGTGTATGTGGTTTTGTCTCATGCTCTGAGAATAGGTAGGAAAGGCGGTTTCTTTGGTTTAGAATGGACTGTTTCTAGTAAGTCATTTGACAAAGCAAGTGTTTCTATGTCTGTGTATCCAACTGTGTCCATGGTTGTAGACATTACAAAAGAAAATGCATTAATGGATGTGTCCTGTCTAGGAGAAAGCTTCCCCACATTCATCCTGCCCAATTTATGAAAGGATGGAGGCTTGCCTTATTAATGGGCAAGACCTGCTGTCTTCCTAAGTTTCTGTTTTCTTCTTGAATTCTGGCCACTCTCCAGAATAGACTCATGGTTTTGTGACCAAGATATGTAGCACCTCAAAGCTCTGTGACATGGCCGTGTACTGGATAGCTGAAGGGAATGGCGAGAATCTCAGGAAACTCAGATACCTGTGTGATCATGAAAGTCTCAGTGGAGAATCCCTGCTTTGGGCCTTTGCTTACCTATTGTTCTGTAGCACTGAATGTCAGGAAGGTCTTTGCCTAAGGCACCACTTTGTGAAACCTGAATAAAACAGCAATTACTCTTTGAGTAATTGCTTTTGAAAGGGATGTGTCTGAGCCAGTCTGTTGGCTGTGTGTGAGGCTGTGGCTTGCATTCTCAGCACCTGATGGATCTAAAGAAAGATGCCATGTGTGCATCCAAAACCAAAATGGCCAAAAGAGCAGTCATTGTGGATAAAATCTTTTGCCTTCCTCTGTAAGTTTCCTGACCTCTGTCAAGTGAGAATAGGAATCCTTTGGGTCAAATGACTTCTTCAAAGCCCTGCGGAGGCTAGCCAATAGGTGCTTGGGTTTTCTCATGACCCCAATGCACATAAAGAATCTAAACCCCACAGTCAGTAGGCCTCAAATTGGAGAAGCTGAGCAGTATTAATGGTAGGCCTTTTTGATCACTTCTGGTTCACAGAAGGGGTGTCCAGGCCACTCTGACTTTATGGAAATGACGAGCAAGAGTGCGTATTTTGGACAGTGTCTTGTCCTGCGCTCCTCATAGAAACCTCCAGCTAGAGGTTATGATGAGTGTCTATATGGAAGAAGATGAGAGCCATGTGGGACTATTTTGGTTTTAATTGTGGTCATTTGTGTGGCAGTTGGAAGAGATGACTGGGTCCACCTGGGTTTGAACTCTGGTGTGAATCCCCTTAGAGACTGAGTTCTGGAAGTGACCTCAGAGAAGTATTGCCATGAATCGAGTTGGGATTTTAGGAAGCCATGCATGAGAGTCGCCCTTATAAACTTAGATCAAGGTCCAGGGTGGCTTTCCACAGAGCACTGGGAATCTCAGCCAAATTATCCCATGATTTTATTCTTAAAGACTTGGCAGCCATACTTGAGAGTCAAAACACACATGGAACTCACATTGTAGACCTCAATAGGCCTGGCTTCATGTAACCTTTTGGCCACTCTATGGGAAGCGTTGCCTATGAAAGTTCTCCAGAGTTTCACTGAAATGAGCTTCCTCAACATTTAATGGTTCTTGAAAGCCACAGTGCCTCCCAACTACATCCTTGAAAAATGGCTAGATAAATACTTTGAAATTTTTGAAATTCCCATGACCAGGTGGCACTGGAGTATCTTTGGATGTCCTGCTGCTGATCATGAGTGTACCAGAGAGTGCCTTGATTGACTGGAATTTATAAAAATAATGTAGAACAGAGATGGTAGTAAGTTGGAGCCTGCTGAGTAGTGGGCCTAGAGCAGTGGTAGCCACGTGTGTGATAAAACATCTGTGGTGGGTCCATGTGATTAGCCCATTTGCTTCCAAATGGCTTGTGACTGACATGGTGCAGCCAGCAGACCCTTATTTGTAAAGGCATCTTTTTATTTGGAGAGCTTTCAAGGTAATTATCAGAATCAGGTTGATATGGTCAAGGGTGCAAGCTATGTGAGAAAGAAGCCTGGTTGTTTCATTCTCCTGCAGACCCTAACCCACCACACATGACAGAACTCCCTCTAGCACTGTGTCCCAGTTGAACTTGTTGTTCAAAAAGCCCAGTGCAGCAGCAAGAACCAAAAGCCCCAGGGCAGCAGCAAGAACCACCACAAAAATTTGAGGAGGACCAAATGGCTTCACAGTCCACACGGGGTGAAACTTAGCCTCCAGTGGCCACACTTTACCTACAAAGAGAGAATTCAGCACTGCTGCCTCAGGTTCATTTGAAAATAAGAATCCATGTTCTCCAGGTCATATAGATGCAGACCCAGCTTTGATGGTCTCACTACAAAAGAAGCTAAAACTCCTTAATACAACATATATTTCAAGTGCTCAGCTTCAGAGGCAGTTTCTCAAGAAGTCTTTAGGCCAGCAGAGCTCAATGTTTGTGGAGTGTTTACCATGTCCCTTACTTTTGGAAACTGCTCTACCACCTCCAAGGTTGTGAACTCCTGAGCATATTCCATTCCAGATTTGCATTCACAGATTTTCTAACTCTTCTCCTCTAATTGTGTCTTACCTGGGGTGAAGGTAATGTCAAGGCATTGTTGTGGATGAGAGTGGAAAGATTTTTGTGTAGCACATATTTGCATACACATTGGATTCATTTTCCAATTTCCCATTAAAAATACTGAATCCCTGACACGAACCCATACCCTACTAGACTCTGACTACTAATCCTAATATGATGGAGAAAAATAACCCAAACAGAATAGAAATGCAAGCAGTACAGAGAAGGCATGGTGTATAGTTGGACTTGCCTTTTGCATTATGTAGGGTAGGTGTTATAAATCTAGATAATTTTTAATTGAAATAGTTCTCCATGTGTTTTTAAAGTTAACAAATATGTGAATTTCTATCTCCCTTTCTCTGTAGCCTATTCAGCAAATGTATTTTTATATGCACATATAGAATCCTAGCTGGTATCACATGTACATACTTGTTTGGAGGCTGACGTGGCAGATAAAAATTATGAGAAGAGATAACTCCTCGTAAATGCTGTTGGATCTTAAAATTCAACCTATGGGTGATCTTCCTAGTTGAACAACATTATTCATAAATCCATGTTCAGTAAAATTAATATTTTTGGATCAGTGGACGATATATATTTCACCATGAATTTCGATTGGCATATATACTGCTACTCTTTAATGTCTGTGTGTGTTTTGTGTTTGTGTGTGTATATATATATATATACAATCTCCAGATTTTTTAAAATATAAAATATATGTGTCTTATTATACACTCCCTAAATACATTCATATTCATGTATGTGGATTTATAATCAAATTTTTACAAGATTATTCTCAGAAATATTCATCCCCCTGAAACACATATTTGTTTACTAGTACTGAAAACTAACTTCAATGAAAGGTGCATAGAAATCCTAATATTTCTGCAGTAACTTACCCAGGTTAATATCAATGCAAGTAGATTCCTATGGGACATGATGTGTATTTTGACATTCATTTTTATTCAACACTGGTACAGTACTATTTCTTCAGTTTATGCACATCATAGGATAAATGTTTCATCCAAAATTTCAAAATTTAAAACTTTTGATTCACTTTCAATCACTTTCTGCTTCAGAACACATGTATTCCTCCATGTTTCTTGACTGGTCTTTCATGAGACTTCTTTGCAAACACATTATTTTCGATTTGCATAATCAATTTTGAAGCAAAACTCACACACTCTTCATGATCAACCGTAACACTAATATTACCATTAGATGTACAACTGGTTGTAATGAATGTATGTATGCCAATATCAATATAAGATTTCCTGTATATTTTCAGATATCAATTTATTCCAATTCTAATTTCTAATGTTGGGTCCAGTTATATTATTTATTCACAGTTTGGTCTATTCATTCATCATCTCTATATTCATCAAAACAGGGTACACCTATTTTTTTCCCCAATACTAATTTATAGGTTGTAAAAATATTGCTCCCCATAATGGTGGAAGAAATACTCATATCACCTGATCTACATATACATTTTTATCACAGTAATATTCTGGACACAAATGTAAAGGTAACACTTATGATTGTACCAAAACCTAAATTGAACGTGAATATATATTACTAAAACCATCCATGTCCAGGTGGCCTAATGCTCTCAAATTTCAATCCTATTGGTGACTACATATTTGTTTCTTCTAATATCATATATTCAACCTCAACCCTGTTGAAAATGTCTAATCCTGTTACTCACTTTATTCTTTGAATGATTTCCTAATGTCTCTATTTTATATCTGCTTTCCTACATATTTTCCCCAGTTCATCATTGTGACTGACTCTTCATATGTGCTGATATTTTCATTCACTCTCTAAACGAAACCCTATTGCTAAAGAACTATATTTCCAACTCAAAGACTCACTCTTCAACCTAAACCTACTATTTTCCTAATCCTACTGACTATCCCTTTTTGACTGGATGTTCTCTTCGACATTCAGGCATCTGAGGTACTAGGTTTTATTCCATTGTATGTAGATTTACCTGCGACCACATTGCAGAATGTAATTCAAAGCTAAATATCATAATCAAGGGCCCAATGCCCTTCCTGGCTTCAAATCTTACCTAGATTTCTCTTTTCATACTTATATTTCAAATACATATTCTTATAAATATTTCAGGTTCCCAATACCATTATTCATCCAGCAGAATGATTCCTAACACAAATAAAACATGTTGTTAACCCTAACCATACACTGTCCCCTCAATCTAAATTTACAGAGGGAAGGGACAGAGTTGGTCTTACAGTAAAGAAATGTAGGGGGTCTTCCACCTACTGAGACCCTCAAAGTTCCATGCTGAAATGATCACTGGAGAATGTATACGCAGCTATGAAGGACCTGAGAGAGCAAAAGTCATGTTCAATGGCAAACAACCTGGTCAGGATGAAGGTTTCTGTCTGAATCAGCCTCTCTATTCTTAATGTAGAGAAGATGGACCAAACCAGGCCTGTGTGGGTAGCTGTTCCCGGGTGCCTATGGTTGATATAAGATTCTAACTTGTGAAAGTGTCACAGGAATTAGGGACAGCCTCCTTCTCATGTGAGACTTGGAAGCCACTGGTTGGACAAAGTGGTTGCCAAGGCAGTGACCTCATTCAGTTCCTGAAGGAAGTGACCTCACATCACTTCCTTAGTGAAGAAAATCTCAGAACTTGAGATTCATGAAGCCAGGCACCCAGAGTCAGTCCCAGTCCCAGTACCAGTGGTCTCACTTGTTTGGATTTACCAAGGACAGAGTAAGTCTTTCTTGGTACCTATTGATGTGAGGATTGCAAAATGCCAGTAAAGCTCTGAAGAGGGGCCTTTCCTGAGAAAGCAGGTAGTGGCTCACCTCTGGGTCCTGACACCTTCACAGAGTTGGCCAAGGAGACCAGATCTGAGACATTTCAGGCCATTTAGGGGGAAAATAATATGGCCCACCAGTCAGAGGACACTCCGGATAGTAACAGACCTTCTTGGGGGAAGGAGCTGCCTTTGTGGGTGTTGGTTTGTGGTTTTGTCTCATGTTCTGAGAATAGGTAGGCAAGGCGCTTTATGTGCTGTGGAATGAACTGTTTATTGTAAGTCATTTGACAAGGCGAGTGTTTCTATGTCTGTTTACCTCACTGTGTCCGTGGTTGTACTCATTAGAAAAAAAGAATGCATCAATGGATGTGTCCTGTCTAGTAGAAAGCTTCCCAGAATTCATCCTGCCCAATTTATGAATGGAGTTCAGATTGCCTTATCAATGGGTAACACCTGCAATCTTCCTAAGTTACAGTTTTCTTCCAGAATTCTGGCCCCTCTCCAGAATAGTCTCATGGTTTTGTCTCTAAGGTATGTACCACCTACAAGCTCTGTGACATGGCGATGTACTGGATAGCTCAAGTGAATTGTGAGCATCTCAGAAAAATCAGATATATGTGTGACCACTAAATCTCAGTGGAGAAACCCTGCTTTGGGCCTTTTGCTTACCTATTATTCTGTTGCTATGAATGTCACGAAGTTCTTTGCCTCAGGCCACCAATTTGTGAAGCCTGAAGAAAACAGTTTTCAAATGGAAATGAATGGGCATCACCTAGGGCTCTTTGCTTAATTGCTTTGGAAAGGGATGTGTCTGAATCAGCCTCTTGGCCCTGTGTGAGGCTGTGGCTTAGATTCTCAGCACCTGATGGATCTAAAGAAAGATCCCATGGATGCATACAGAACCAAAATAGCCAAAAGAGCTGTCATTGTGGATGAAGACTCTCGCCTTCCTTTCAAAGTTTCCTGACATCCATCAAGTGAGAATAGGGATCCTTTGGGTCAAGTGAGTTATTCAAAGCCCTGCAGAGGCTAGCCCATACGTGCTTGGGTGTTCTCATTACTCCAATTCACATAAAGAATCTAAACCCCACAGTCAGTAGGCCTCAAATTGGAGAAGCCAAGCAGTATTAATGGCAGACCTATTTGATCACTCCTGGTTCACAGTCAGGGTTTCCAGGCCACACTGATTTTAGGCAAATCGGGGGAAAGGTAGGTTATTTTGGACATTGTCTTGGTCTGTGCCCCTCATGGAAAACTCCATCCAGAGGTTATGATGAGGGTCTACATGGAAGAAGATAAGGGCCATGTGGGAGAATTTTGTTTTGAATTGTGGTAAGTTGTGTGGCAGTTGGAAGAGATGCCTGGGTTTACCTGGGCTTTAACTCTGGTGTGATTCCCCTTAGAGTCTGAGTTCTGGAACTGACCTCAGAGAAGCATTGTCATCAATTGTGTTTGAATTTTACTAGGCCATGCATGAGAGTTTCCCTTGGAACCTGAGATCTAGGCCCAGAGTGGCTTTCCACAGAGCACTGGGAATCTCAGCCAGGATGTCACATGATTTTATTCTGAAAGACTTTGCGGCCACAGTTGAGTCAAAACACGCATGGACCTCACATTGTAGACCTCAATGAGCCTGGCTTCATGTGACCTTTTGGCTACTCTTTGGGAAGCCTTGCCTGTGAGTGTTCTCTAGAGCTTTCATTGAAATGAGCTTCCTCAACATTTAATGGTTCCTGAATAAATTGAAACCCCCAGAGCCTCCAACTTCATCCTTGACCAATGGCTTGATAAATACCATGAAATTTTTGAAATTCCCATGACCAGGTGGCACTGGAGAACTTTTGGATGTCCTGTTGCTGATGATGAGTGTACCAGACAGTGCCTTGATTTACTGGGTTTCATGAAATTTGTGTAGAACAGTGATGCCAGTAAGTTGGATCCTGCTCATTAGTGGGCCTAGAGCAGTGGTGTGAAGGTGTGTGATAAAACATGTGTGGTGGTGACATGTGGATCTGCCATTGGCTTCCCAAAGACTTGTGACTGACATGGTACAGCCAGCAGACCCTTCTATGCAAAGGTGTTTTTTATATAGAGAGGTTTCAGGGCAATGTTCAGAATCAGGTTGCTATGGAAATGGGGGCAACTTATGTGGAATTGAATCCTGGTTGGTGCATTCTCATGCAGACCGTGACCCTCCACAAGGGACAGAACTCTCTCCAGCACTGTGTCCCAGTTTAGCTCCTTGTATTTCATGAAGCAAATGCCAAACTCCCAGTGCACCTGTGAGAAACACCACGAAAATTGGAGAATGACCAAATGGCTTCACAGTCCACACGTGGAGACACTTACAACCCAGTGACCATAGTTAAACTACAAAGAGAGTATTCAGCATGGCTGCCTCATGTTCATTGGAAAATTAGAAACAATATCCTCCAGGTCACATTGTTGCACACCCAGATTTGATGGTCTCCCAACAAAGGAAGCTAAAGCTCCTAACAACAACATATATTTTTAAGTGCGCAACCTCAGAGGAAGTTTCTCAAGAAGTCTTTACACCAGCAGAGCTCCATGTTTGAGAAATGTTTACCCTGTCCCTTACTTTTGAAAACTCCTCTACCACCTCGGAGGTTGTGAACTCCTGAGCATTTTTCATTCCTGATATATATTCACAGATTTTCTAACTTTTCTCCTCTAATTGTGTCTTACTCGGAACAAAGGCAATGTCAAGGCAATGTTCTGGATGAGAGTGTGAACATTTTTTTGTAGCACATATTTACATACACATTGCATTCATTTTACAATTTTCCATTCAAAATACTGAATCTCTGACATGAACCCATACCCTACTAGACTCTGACTACTACTCCTAATATGATGGAGAAAAATAACACAAACAGAATAGGAATACAAGCAGTTAGGAGAAATCATAGTGTATAGTTGTACTTGTATTTTGCATGATTAATGGTAGGTGTTATAAATCTAGTCAATATTTAATTTAAATAGTTCTCCATGTGTTTTTAAGGTTAACAAATATGTGAATTCCTGTCTCCCTTTCTCTGTATCCTATTTAGCACATGTACTTTTAAATGCACATATAGAATCATACCTGGTATCACATGTACATTTTTGTGAGGTGGCTGATTTGGCAAATACAATTTGTGAGAAGTGATCACTCCTCTTAAACGCTGTTGGAACTGAAAATTCAACCTATAGGTGAGCTTCCTAGTTGAACAACATTATACATAAATCCATGTTCAATTAAAGAAATATTTTTGCATCTGTGGATGATATATATATCATGATAAATTTCGATTGACATATATATTGCTAATTTAATGTCTGTGTGTGTGTGTATTTTGTGTGTGTGTGTGTGTATGTGTGTGTGTGTGTATATATATATATATATATATATATATATATATATATATATATATATACTCTCCAGAAATATATGTGTCTTATATACACTCTCTAAATTCATTCATGTTCATGTATATGGATTTATAATCAACTTTTCATAAGATTTTTCACAGAAATATTCATCCACCTGAAATACATATTTGTTTCCAGTACTTAAAACTAACTTCAGTTTATTTTGCATACAAATACTATTATTTCTACAGTAACTGACCCAGTTTAACATCAATGCAAGTAGATTCCAGTGGGACATGATGTGTATTTTGAAGGTCATTTTTATTCAGCACTGGTACAATACTATTTCTTCAATTTATGCTCATGATAGGATATATATTCCATCCACAAGTTAGCAAACTTATAGGCAGTTGTTTCACTTTCATCACTTCCTGCTTCAGAACACATAAATTCCTCTAGGTTTCTTGACTGGGCTTTTCATGAGACTTCTTTCCAAACACATTATTTTTAATTTCCATGATCACTTTTGAAGCAAATCTCACACACTCTTCATGATAAACCATAATCCTAATATTACCATTAGATGTATTAGTGGTTGAAATGAATGTATGTATATCAATATAAGATTTCCTGTATATTTTCAGATATCAATGGAATCCATTATTTAAATTTGGAACCCATTATATTATTTATTCACATTATGGTCTATTCATGCATTATCTCTATATTCAGAGTCACAGGATATACCTATTTGTACCCCCAATACTAATTTATACATCTTCAAAATATTGCTCCCAGAAATGGTGGAAGAAATACTCACGTCACCTTATCTACATATACATTTTATCACAGTAATATTCTGGACACAAAAAGCAAAGATGACACTTATTATTTTACCAATGTAAAGGTCAGGCGAGTGTCGGAGGAAGAGACTACCAGAGACTGTCTCATGCAACAGCCAAGGATTTATGGGGGTCCAGCATGCTGTGGTCAGAGCTCCCTTGAATAGAGCACAGAGCCCTGAGAACAGCTTAAGCAGAGCTTATATACTTTCCTTGGAGAGGGCAGATAGGAAAGTTTATTGATGGGTCATGGCGAGTGGGCGGTTTGCGTCCAAATGTGTGAGGAAGTACATTCTGCAATTTTGCAGTTGGGTACAGCACTTTCAGGGAACTAGATTAGCAAACAGTTCTCAAGACATCAACAGTGTTTTGTTAAGCATACCGAAAAACTGGAAGTGACAAGTACCTATTTTATTAACCTTTCATTCCCCACTTCTTCTTTTGGTTACTTTTAATCATAAAAATGATCATTGGGGGTGTCACATTTTATGTTTACTAGTGTGGTATATTGTTTTCTGATTACCATAAGTTTAACTTGTCCAATTTGAGCATGGAGAAAGGAAACTACACGGTTGATCAAACAGGGTCCTACAATTACCAATAATATGAGGATTATTAATGGACCGGCCAGGGCTGATGAAAACGTAGTTAATGAGGGGGCTTTGTGAACCAAGACTCAAACCACCTTTTTTGGGCCTCTCTCTCTTGTTGATGCTCTTCAAGGCATCTTCTTAATTTAATCATAGATTCTTTTACAACTCCAGTATGGTCGGCATAAAAACAACATTCTTCCCTCAATGCAGGACGAAGGCCCCTTCTCTCATGAAGAGGAGGTCCAACCCTCGACTGTTCTGTAAAATAACTTCAGAGAGAGAGGTTAAAGATTCGTGTAAAGATGTGAAGGAGGTTTTTAATATCTTTAAGTTTTGGTCTATTACTGCTTCTAATTGGGTCATTTGTTGTGTCCCATGGACCAGGGCAGTGGTTCCTGTGCCCACCCCTGCAGCAACTCCTATTCATAATAGGATGACTAAAGTGAGGGATACAGGTTCCTGGCAGAACCGGGTTGTTTGCCCCCCTATTTGATATTTAAATGTACCTTCGTCATGATAGAGCACTCTGGAAAACATCTGCACCATTACATAATTAATCACATCTGTTGACCATTTTATGAAAACATAAACAATGTTTAAGTGTATAGAATTGTACTGCTGTAGAGATGGACAAGGCAAGGTACCTAAGATAGCACAGAAGACAGGGAAACAGTCTTATTTGGTTGCATCCGGATTTAGAGGGCATTGCTTCTGTTGTAATCAATTAATCCCTGAACCCAAAGTTTAGGTTGTTTCAGAATTTTGTACCCAGCATGTAAGGGAAGTGGCTCAGAAGTTCACAGTCTGCAGAAGTTCACAAAAAGCAGTTTTTGTTTCTGTTTTTTTTTCCTCTGTTCTGGGAAAGTTAACTTCTTAAGGACACCTGGGAGGGGGAGAGCTTTTTTCTTCTTTTTTTTTCTTTTCCTCCCTGCCAGCTGTTACCATGGAGCCCAGTTGGTAACTTCTATATCTTAGAAATGTAGCCATCTCTATGAAGCCCCAGCTCTAGGCCAGAGGCCTTCTTCATATATTTTGTTAAAAACTACTAAGGGGGTGTCTAGCTTAGGAGTGCTGATTTTTCCAGCCAGTGGCCAAGTAGAACAGAGCAACACGAATATAGGAAGTTTATCTACATTGAACTCTTTTATAGGAACTGTGTTGCTGAAAGGCTTAAAGTCAGCCATGGTGAAGACTTCTGAAGAAGGTCATTTAAGACTTTTCTGTGGGCCTGGTACAGAGGGGAAGACAGGGAAGGCAGGGGATGAGAGCAGCTCCGTGGATCTGAGGATGAGGAAAAAGAGATATAAAAGAATTATGGGAAAGGGGTTTGGGATTTTCCTGGCAACAAAACTTGAGCAGTAGAACAGGTAGAGCAGAGGGGAAGACGGGAGTGAGTATCCCAAAAAGCCTGTGAGGGACTTTAAATTCTTAGTAACCTGTTTTCAGTGATGACAAAGCAACTTTAAAGGCCATTTTAATTACATCTTTGATAGGCGTCTGAGTGCACTCCTTAGCTGGTTTGAGCTTTGGGTTAGCTGGTAAGAGGACCTGGTGGGACCCGGTGTGGGCACTGACAGGAGGAGAGAGGAGTGAGTGGGTGGAAGGGTACCTCAGTACCTGCAAGCTCAGCAAGGGGCAATGGTCTGAGAACCGACGGAAATTTGGGTTTTTGATCTAGTAACTGGAGCTGAGAAATCAGGTTGCTGATGTGGGAGTGACAGCAGAGAGTCTGGGGCAGAAGGCAGCGGGTGAGTATCTATTGGAGAAGCATAGTTCAGGATTTGAGCATAGGAGGGAAAAGGCCTACACGTAGGGGGATTTCCTTCCACACTTTTGAGCACTTGTCGAAGTTGAAAAGGTCACGCAAAATTTGAGGATCTAGAGACCCCTCTGGTGGCCATCGGTTTTTGTTATCTAACTGGTAATATGGCCAATGCTGTGTACTGAATTTGATGAGGAGTTTTGCTTCCACCAGGTAGCCCCTGTATCCTCACATCCCCATTATTTACAGAAGAAGTTGGCTTTTCCCCCACACAGTCGTGGCTGTTTTTGGCTTTGGTAGTCCGCCAGGCAAACATAGTAATCTAGGCTAGCCAACCTGCATCTGGCTCGCGTGTCCCTACATCCATAATGTTTGTTTCCATTATCTATTGTATGGAAAGTATTTAATGGAATTTTTGGGGATCCTCTTCATCAGGGATTTCCCAATAGAAAAGACGTATAGCCAGCTGACAAATTTCTTGGTGGAGAGATGGCCACCACGTCCCTAAGTGGGCTGTATGTGCGATAGACCATACTTCTTGTCTAGTAGGATTTGTGATCAGCCATCGCTGCTGAACGGGTTGATGAGGGTTAGGACTACTGGTGACCAATTGGAGAGTCTATAGTCTTATTCACATGGCGAATATACAATTTGAAAATGTTACCAGTCTTTTCCATTTTCCAGCCAGATTCTGGACAGGGCACAGGCTTGAGATGAGAATTAGGAACCAGGAAGTGATTCCGTCTAACTTTAGCACTGTAGGTGTTATAAGTAGCACCTGGTATGGTCCTGTCAAGTCAAGTTCCAGGGATGACACCTGATGTTTTCTTATGTAGACAAAGTCTCTTACTTGATATAGATGTGGAGTACCCTCTTCAGCAGGTTGGTAGGCAGTGGCCAGCTGTTTCCACAGGTATTGCTGAGTTCCTTCCAGAACTTTAAGTCTGTCAAGCAAGGTGGTGTGGAAGGGATCGTTAGATCTTTGAGTTAGGGTTAGGTCCCTTACTGGAGATGGGGCCCCATAGAGAATTTCATAGGGGGTGAGGTTACACAAAGAAACAGAGGGAGTATTTCTTGCATGAAATAGTGCATAAGGCAGGAGCATAGTCCAATCTTTTATGCTACTCTTTAAGCTTAATTTCGTTTAGGTCTCTTTAATGGTTCTATTTAATTTTTTTACCTGTCCTGAACTCTGGGGTCTATAAGCACAATGTAACTTCCAATTAATCCCCAGGGTCCTGGCTAACCCCTGAGTTACCTGGGCCATGAACGCTGGTCCATTATCAGACCCTATTACCTTAGGCAGGCCGTACCTTGGAAAAAATATCTTTCAGGATCTTCTTGACCACCATTTGCGCCTTTTTTTTTTGGGGGGGGAGGCTTCAATCCATCCTGAAATATATCTACCAAGAGTAGGAGATATTTAAGTCCATACCATGCTTGCTTAATTTCAGTAAAGTCCACTTCCCAGAATTGTCCTGGTCTGGTTCCTCGTAGGTGCTTTCCTGCAGAAAGCTTGGAAGTGTAAGCATTAACCTATTGACAGACCCGACAGGCTTTTTTTTACCTGTTCAGTTATTTCCTTCCACTGTGAGTCGGTTAGTGGAAAACTCTGTTCTTGATCCTTCAGGAATGCCTGCAATTTCTTTGAACCAAGGTGAGTGAACTGATGTACATTTTTAACGTAGTGTAGGGCTTTCTGAAATTTCAGGCTTTGCTCAGTGAAGTTCAGGAGTACAGTGTCAGTGTCCTTAGATGTTATCAAAAGCTTGCTGGATCTCAGGGGTCCATTAGAATTGGGCATCTCCCTTTAACAGCGGGTGTAAATGAGAAGTTAAGGACCCAAACACAGGAATCCTTAACCTGCAAATCCCAGCAGTCCCAAGAAACTCTCTGTGTTGTCTGCTGTTAGATGGGGGTGGTTTCTGCACAACCGTTTGATTTCTGGGCTCAGTGAGCCATCGTTTACTGCCCCTAAAGGAATAGCCCAGGAAGATTACTTCTTGCTGGCAAATTTGGGCCTTTTAGGAAGAAGCTCTATACCCGAGTTGAGGAAGCTCACATAATACTGCTTGGGTCCCAGATTCACAGATATCCTTGGTGTTGGGTGCCAGTAGCAGGTCATCCACGTATTGAAGCTGGGTGACTTCGGGGTGCGTAGTTCTGAATCTGTTGAGATCTCTTTGGAGGGCATCATCAAAGAGAGTGGGGGAGTTTTTCAACCCTTTTGGGGAGTCTAGTCCAAGTTAGTTGACCACACGTTCCAGTTTCTGGGTCTACCCACTAGCAAGCAAACAGCAACTGACTATATTTATGCAGAGGCAAGCAAAAGAAAGCATCTTTTAAGTCCAGAACAGTATACCATTTCCTCTCAGGGTTCAGAGTGATAAGCAGATTGTACGGATTAGGTACACTGGGGTGAATGTCCTACACTCTGTTGTAGGTCTCTCTTATGTCTTTAATGGGGAATAGTCCCCGGCTCCTGGCTTTTTATTCTGGTAGCAGGGGAGTGTTTTAGGATGATTGACAAGGCCTTAGGACCCTAAGGCCAGATATTTCTGAATATGGGGCCTTATCCCATCTTTAGCTTTTTTGCTCAGAGGATATTTTTTGACATTGATTGGGGAGGCTGAGGTTTTGAACTCCACTGTTTTTGGAGGTTGTTTCATGGCTAGTCCTAACCCAGCAGTTTTTTTCCAGGAATCTGGGTAATCTGTTATCCATTTCTGGGGTACCTTGCCTGTTTGATCAGTCTTGGGGGTTGTGAAGAGTTGCTGTTCATCTTCTACTGACATATTTAAAGCCGTGAATATAGGAGTTTATACTAAAGGATTTAGAAATATCATTTTGGGGCCTTCGGGGTTAAAAGTCATTTTGGCCCGGAGCTTGGTGAGCAGATCTCTGCCCATCAATGGGGCCAGGCATTCTGGGATTATTAGGAAGGAGTGATGGATTTTTCCTTTCCTCATGTCCATGGTTTTCTTAGTTGTCTAATTCCCATATTTACTGGTGTTAGCACTTTGAACTAGAGAGCTTTTATTTGATAGAGGGCCCAGTGGGGCCTTAAGGACTAAGTATACTGCCCCTGTATCCACTTCAAAGTTTACTGGGGTCCCCTCCACATCAAAAGTTACCCTGGGTTTATTGGGAGTCTAGCAATCTGGGGCTCAGTGCTCACTTGAATAGAGCAGAGAGCAATGAGAACAGCTTAAGCAGAGCTTATATACTTTCCTTGAAGAGGGCAGGGAGGGAAGCTTATTGATGGGTCAGGGCGAGTGGGCGGTTTGCGTGCAAACAGGTGAGGGTGTACATTCTCAGTTTGGCAGTCGGGGACAGCACATTCTGGGAAAAAAATTAGCAAACAGTCCTCAAGGTTTCAACAGTGTTTTGTTAAGTATACACAAAAACAGGAAGTGACAAGTACCTATCTTATTAACCTTTCACCAAATCCTAAATGGAAAGTGAGCATTAATTTCTAAAAACATCCATGTCCAGGTTGCTTAATGCTCGCAAATCAATCCTATTGGTGACTACATATTTGTTGCTTTCTAAGATTATATATTCAACCTCAACCCTGTTGAAAATGACTAATACTAACCCTCACTTTATGCTTTTCCTGATTTCCTAATGTCTCCATTGATATCTGCTTTCATACATATTTTCCTGAGTTCATCATTGTGACTGACTCTTTGCATGTGCTGAAATTTACATTCACTCTCTATCCGAAACCCTATTGCTACAGAACTTTTGTTCGAAATCCTATACTCACTCTTTTTTCTATACCTACCAACTATCTTCCTAATCCTACCGACTATCCCTTTTTGACTGGAAATTCTCTTTGGCAATCAATCATCCAAGGTACAAGGTCCTATGCCATTGTATATCAATTTATCTGAGACATCTGTGCAGAATATAATTCAAAGCTAAGTATCCCAATCAACAGCCCAATGCCCTTCTTGGATTCAAATCTTATCTAGATTTCTGTTTTCATACTTATATTTCACCTATATATTCTCGTAAATATCGCGAGTTCCCAATACCATTGTTCATTCCTCAGTATGATTTCTAACCTAAATCAAACCTGTTATTACTCTAACCATACACTGTACCCTCAAACTAACTGTACAGAAGAGCCGGGAGAGAGTTTGTCTTACAATACAGTAATGTAGGGGCTCTTCCACCTGCTGAGAACATCAAAGGTACAAGCAGAAATGATACCCTGGAGAAGTTGCAGGCAGCTATGAAGGACCTAATAGAGCAAAAGTCATCTTCCATGACAAACAACCTGGTCAGTATTAAGGGATGTGTCTGAATCAGCCTCTCCTTTCTTAATGTAGAGAAGATTGATCAAACCATGCCTGTGTGGAGAGCTGTTCCCAGGTGCCTATGGTTGATATACCATTCTAACTTGTGAAAGTGTCACAGGAAGTAGTGGCAGCCTCCATCTCATGGGAACCTTGGATGAATCTGGTAGGACAAAGTGGTTGCCAAGGCAGTGACCTCATTCAGTTCCTGAAGGAAGTGACCTCACCTCACTTTCCTGGTGATGGAAATCTCTGAATTTGGGATCCAGGAAGCCAGGCACCGAGAGCCAGTCCAAGTCCCAATCCCAGTGGTCTCACTTGTTTGGATTTACCAAGGACAGAGTCAGTCTTCCTTGGTACCTACTGATATGAGGATTGCCAAATGCCTGAAGAGCTCTGAAGAGGGGCCTTTACTGAGAAAGCAGGTAGTGGTTCACCGCTGGCTGTTGACAACTTCACAGAGTTGGCCAAGGAGACCAGATCTGAGACAGTACAGGCCATTTTAGGGGAACATAGTATGGCCCACTATTCAGAGGACACTCCGGATAGTCACAGACCTACTTGAGTTAAGGAGGTGCCTTTGTGGGTGTGGGTGTGAGTTTGTGGTTTTGTCTCATGTTCTGAGAATAGGTAGGAAAGGCTGTTGTTTTGATTGGAGTGGACTGTGTCTAGAAAGTCTTTTGACTAGGCGAGTGCTTCTATGTCTGTGTATCCCACTCTGTCCATGGTTGTAGACATTTGAAAAGAGAATGTATCAATGTATGTGTCCTGTCTAGTGGAAAACTTTCCAGCATTCATCAGGCCTAGTTGATGAATGGACTGTGGCTTTCCTTATGGATGGGCAACACCTACTAACTTCCTAAGTTCCTGTTTTCTTCCTGAATTCTGGCCACTCTCCAGAATAGCCTCATAGTTTTGTGTCCAAGATACATACCACCCCCAAGCTCTGTGACATGGCCATGTACTTGATAGCTATAGGAAATGGGAACATCTTAGAAAACTCAGACATCATTGTGACCAGTAAACGCTCAGTGAAGAAACCATATTTTGGTTCATTTGCTTACCTATTGTTCTGTTGCCCTGAATGTCAGGAAGGTCTTTGCCTCAGGCCACCCCTTTGTGAAGCCTGAATAAAACAGTTTTAAAATGGAAATAAATGGGAATAACTTGTGGTTCTTTGCTTTGGAAAGGGATGTGTTTGAATCAGCCTCCTAGCCCTGTATGAGGTTGTGGCTTAAATTTTCAGCACATGATGGATCTAAAGATAGATACCATGTGTGCAATCGAAACCATAATGGCAAAAATTCAGTAATTGTGGATGAGTCTCTTGCCTTCCTCTGTTAGGTACCTGACCTCTATCAAGTGAGACAGGGATCCTTTTGGTCAAATGAGTTTTTCAAAGTCCTGCAGAGGTGCTTGTGTTTTCTCGTGACTCCAAATCACATAAAAAAAATCTATACCTGAGAGTCAATAGGGCTCAAATTGGAGAAGCAGAGCAGTATTAACGGCAGGCCTATTTGATCACTTCTGGTTCACAGGAAGGGTGTCCAGGCCACCCTGACTTTAGGCAAATGAGGGCCAAGGGAGAATATTTTGGACACTGTCTTGGGATGCGTCCCGCATGGAAACCTCCAGCCAGAGTTTATGATGAGTGTCTATATTTAACAAGATGAGGGCCATGTGGGAGTGTTTTGGTTTTAATTGTGGTCATTCGTGTGGCGGTTGGAAGAGATGACTGGATCCAACTGGGCTTGAACTATGGTGTCATTCCCCTTAGAGACTGAGTTCTGGAACTTACCTCAGAGAAATATTGCCATGAATTGTGTTGGGATTTAGGAGGCCACGCATGAGAGTCACCCTTGGAAACTGAGATCTAGGCCCAGTGTCGCTTTCCACAGAGCACTGGGAATCTCAGGAGGATATCACACAATTTTATTCTGAAAAACTTGTCAGACATATTTGATAGTCAAAACACACATGGACCTCAATTGTAGACCTCAATGGGCCTGGCTTCATGTGACCTTTTGGCCACTCTTTGGGAAGCCTTGCCTGTGAGAGTTCTCCAGAGCTTTCATTGAAATGAGCTTCCTCACCATTTAATAATTTCTGAATGAATTGAAACCCACAGTGTCTCCAACTTCATCCTTGAAAATTGGCTAGATAAATACCATGAAATTTTTGAAATTTCCTTGACCAGGTGGCACTGGAGAACATTTGGATGTCCAGTTGCTGATCATGAGTGTACGAGACAGTGTGTTGATTGACTGGTTTTCATGAAAATGGTGTAGAAAAGAGATGCCAGTCATTTGAAGCCTGTTGAGTAGTGGGCCCAGAGCGGTGGTGAGCAAGTGTGTGATAAAACATCTGTGGTGGGGTCATGTGGATCTGCCATTGGCTTCCAAATGGCTTGAGACTGACATGGTGCAGCCAGCAGATCCTGTATGTAAAGACATCTGGTTATATAGAGAGGTTTCAGGGCAATGTTCAAAATCAGGTATCTATGGTCAAGGGAGCAACCTATGTGGTATACAAGCCCTGTTGGTGCATTCTCCTGCAGACCCTGACCCACCACACGTGAAAGAACTTCCTCCAGCCCTTTGTCCCAGTTGAACTCCTTGTATTTCATGAAGCAAATACCAAACTCCGAGTGCAGTATCAAGAAACGTTTTGAAAAGTGGAGGATGACCTAATGGCTTAGCAGTCTACATGGGGAGACACTTAGACCCAGTGGCCATAGTTTACCTACAAAGAGAGAAATCAACACTGCTGCTTCATGTTCATTGGAGAATTATAAACCATGTCCTCCAGGTCACAGATGTGCAGACCAAGCTTTGATGGTCTCACTAGAAAGGAAGCTAAAGCTCCTGACAACAACATATATTTCAAGTGCCCAACCTAGAGGCAGTTTCTCCAGAAGTCTTTAGGCTGGTAAATCTCCATGTTTGTGGAGATTTTACACTGTCCCTTACTTTTGGAAACTCCTCTACCAACTCCAAGGTTGTGAACTCCTGAACATTTTTCATTTAAGATATGTATTCAAAGATTGTCTATCTCTTCTCCTCTAAATGTGTCTTACTTGGGGTGAAGGTAATGTCAAGGCATTGTTCTGAATGAGAGTGGGAAAATTTTTGTGTAGCACACATTTGCATACACATTGATTCATTTTACAATTTTCCATTTGAAATACTGAATTCTTGACACTAACTCATACCCTACTAGACTCTGACTACTAATCCTAATATGATGGAGAAAAATACCCAAACAGAATGAAAATACAAGCAGTTTACAGCAGGCATGGTGTATTGTTGGACTTCCTTTTTGCATGATAGAGGGTAGGTATTCTAAATCTACTCAATTTTTAATTGAAATAGTCCTCCATGTGTTTTTAATGTTAACACATATGTAAATTCCTGTCTTCCTTTCTATGTAGCCTACTCAGCACATGTATTTTTATATGCAAATATAGAATCCTACGTGGTCTCACATGTACATTTTTTTGAGTTGGCTGACTGGGCAGAAACAAGTTGTGAGAAGAGATCTCGTAAACGCTGGTGGAACTGAAAATTAAAACTATGGGTGAGCTTCCCAGTAGAACAATTTATACATAAATCCATGTTCAGTAAAATAAATATATTTTCATCTGTGGATGATATATATTACTGATAAATTACGTTTGGCATATATATTGATACTTTTTAATGTATTTTTGTGTTGTGTTTTTCTGTATATATATATATATATATATATATATATATATATATATATATATATATATATATATATACACACACACACACACACACACACTCTCCAGATTTTATAAAATATGAAATATATGTCTCTTATATACACTCCATCAATTCATTCATGTTCATGTATGTGGATTTATAATCAACTTTTCACAAGATTATTCTCAGAAATATTCATCTACCTGAAATACATATTTGTTTCCCAGTATGAGAACTAACTTCAATCAATGGTGCTTACAAATCCTAATATTTCTACAGTAACAGACCCAGTTTAACATCAATGCAAGTAGATTCCTATGGGACTTAATGTCTATTTTGACCTTTATTTTAATTTAACACTGGTTCATTAGTATTTCTTCAGTTTTTGCACATCATAGGACATATATTTCATCCACAAGTTAGCAAATTAATAAGAATTTGTTTCACTTCCTGCTTCAGAACACATGAATTCTTCCACGTTACTTGACTGGTCTTTTCATGAGACTTCTTTCCAAACACATTATTTTCGATTTCCATAATCAATTTTGAAGCTAAACTCACACACTCTTCATGATAAACTATAACATTAATATTACCATTAGATGTAAAACTGGTTGGAATGAATGTATGCATATCAATATAAAATTTCCTGTATATTTTCACATTTCAATTCAATCCATTATTTAAAGTTGGAACCAGTTATGTTATTTATTCACTGTATGGTCTATTAATGCATTATCTCTATATTCATAAACACAGTGTACACCTATTTGTCCCCCCATTACTAATTTGTACCTCTTCAAAATATTGCTCCCAGAAATGGTGGAAGAAATACTGATGTCACCTTATCTATATATACATTTTATCACAGTAATATTCTGGACACAAAAAGCAAAGGTCAAACTCATGATTGTATCAAAGCCTAAATGGAAAGTGAGCATGGATTACCAAAAACAACCATGTCCTGGTTACCTAATGCTCTCAAATGTCAATCCTATTGATGACTACATATTTGTTTCTTCCTAAGATTATATATTCAACCTCAAGCCTGTTGGAAATGTCTAATTCTATCACTCACTTTACACTTTGCCTGATTTCCTAATATCTCTATTGATATCTGCTTTCCTACATATTTTCCCTAGTTCATCATTGTGACTCATACTTCACATATGCTGACATTTACATTCACTCTCTACCCGAAACTCTATTGCTAAAGAACTTTTGGTCCAAATCCTATACTCACTCTTCTTTATAAACCTACTGACTATCTTTCTAATCGTACTGACTATCACTTTTTAACTCGATGTTCTCTTCAACAATCAATCATTCAAGGTAAAAGGTCCTATGCCATTTTATATCAATTCATCTGAGACACATGTGCAGAACATAATTCAAACCTAAGTATCCCACTCAAGGGCCCAATGCCCTCTGGCTTCATATCTTACCTACATTTCTGTTTTCATACTTATATTTCACCTATATATTCTTGTAAATATCACAGGTTCCCAATACCATTATTCATCCGGCAGAGAGATTCCTAACCCAAATCGAACATGTTATTATCCCTAAATATACACTGTTACCTCAATCTAACTTTACAGAAGAGGAGGGACAGAGTTTCTCTTTAAATACCGGAATGTAGGGAATCTTCCACCTGCTGAGAACATCAAAGGTCCATGTAGAAATAATCCCTGGAGAAGATGTAGGCAGCTGTGAAGTTCCCGAGAGAGCAAAAGTCATCTTCCATGGCAAACAACCTGGTGAGGATGAAGGGATGTGTCTGTATCAGCCTCTATCAACTTCATGTAGAGAAGATAGACCAAACCAGGCCTGTGTGAAGAGGTGTTCCCAGGTGCCTATGGTTGATATACCATTCTAACTTTTGAAAGTGTTACAGGAAGTAGGAACAGCCTCCATCTCATGGGCCCTTAGAAGTAACTATTTGGACAAAGTTGTTGCCAAAGCAGTGACCTCTTTCAGTTTCTGAAGGAAGTGACCTCACCACACTTCCTTTGTGATGGAACTCTCTGAACTTGGGATCCAGGAAGAATGGCACCCAGAGCCAGTCGCAGTCCCAGGCCCAGTGGTCTCACTTGCTTCAATTTACCAAGGACAGAGTCAGTCTTTCTTAGTGCCTACAGATGTGAGGATGTTCAAATGCCAGAAAAGCTCTGAAGAGGGGCCTTTCCTGAGAAAGCAGGTAGTGGCTCACCCAAGGCTAATGACAACTTCACAGAATTGGCCAAGGAGACCAGATTTGAGACAGGACAGGCCATTTGGGGGGAATATAGTATGGCCCACCATTCAGAGGACACTCTGGGTAATCACAGAACTACTTGGAGCAAAGGTGGTGCCTTTGTGGGTGTGGGTGTATGTTCATGGTCTTGTCTCATGTTCTGAGAATAGGTAGGAAAGACTGTTTGTTTGGATTGGCGTGGACTGTTTCTAGTTAGTCGTTTTGCAATGCGAGTGCTTCTATGTCTGTGTATCCCACTGTGTCCGTGGTTGTAGACATTAGAAATAAGAATGCATCAAAGGATGTGTCCTGTCTAGTAGAAAGCTTCCCAGCATTCATCTTGCCCAATTTATAAATGGACTGTGGCTTTTGTTATCAAAGGGCAACACCTGATATCTTCATAAGTTTCTGTTTTCTTTCTGAATTCTGGACACTCTGCAGAATAGCTTCATGGTTTTGTGTCCAAGATATTTACCACCTAAAAGCTCTGTTATATGGCCATGTAGTGGGTAGCTAGTGTGACCAGGAAAGTCTCAGTGGAGAAACCCTGATTTGGGCTTTTTGCTTACCTATTGTTCTGTTGCCCTGAATATCAGGAAGGTATTTACCACAGGCCAATTCTTTGTGAAGCCTGAAGAAAAAAGTTTTCAAATGGAAATGAATGGACATCACCTGTAGCTCTTTGCTTAATTGCTTTGGAAATGGATTTGTCTGAAACAGCCTCTTGGCCCTGTGTGAGGCTGTGGTTAGATTCTCAGCACCTGATGGATCCCATGTGTTCATCCAAAACCAAAATGATCAAAAGAGCAGTCATTGCGGATGAATTCTCTTGCCTTCCTCTGTAAGGTTCCTGACCTCCATCAAGTGAGAAGAGGGATTCTTTGGGTCAAATGCATTCTTCAAAGCCAAGGAGAGGCAAGCCCAAAGGTGCTTGCATTTTCTCATGCTTCCAATTCACATAAAGAATCTAAACCCCACAGTCAGTCGTCCTCAAATTGGAGAAGCAGAGCAGTATTAACGGCACACTATTTGATCACTCCAGGTTCACAGGAAGGTGTTCATGCCACCCCGACTTTAGGCAAATGAGGGGCAAGGGAGCTAACTTTGGACACTGTCTTGTTCTGCATCCCTCATGGAAACCTCCAGCCAGAGTTTATAATGAGTATCTATATGGAAGAAGATGAGGGCCTTGTGGGAGTGTTTGGGTTTTAATTTTGGAAGTTTGTGTGGTGGTTGAAAAAGATGACTGGCTCCACCTGGTCTTGAACTCTGGTGTGATTCCCCTTAGAGACTGAGTTCTGGAACTGACTTCAGAGAATTATTGCCATGAGTTGTGTTGGGATTTTAGGAGGCCATGAATGACAGTCGCCCTTTGAAACTGAGATCTGTGCCCAGAAAGGCTTTCCACAAGGCACGAGGAATCTCAGCCAGAATATCACATGATTTTATTCTGAAAGACTTGGCAGCCATAGTTGAGAGGCAAAACACACATGATCTCACATTGCAGACCTCAATGGGCCTGGCTACATGTGACCTTTTGGCGACCCTTTGGGAAGCCTTGCCTGTGAGTGTTCTCCAGAGCTTTCATTGAAATGAGCTTCCTCAACATTTAATGGCTCCTGAGTGAATTGAAAATCATAGTGCCTCCAACTTCATCCTTGAAAAATGGCTAGAGAAATACCATGGAATTTTTGAAATTTTCATGACCAGGTGGCACTGGAGAACTTTTTGATGTCCAGTTGCTGATCATGAGTATACCAGACAGTGCCTTGATTGACTGCGTTTCTTAAAAATGGTGTAGAACAGAGATGCCAGTAAGTTGGAGCCTGCTGAGTAGTGGGCCTAGAACAGTGGTGGGCAGGTGTGTGATAAAACATCTGTGTTGGGGCCATGTAGATCTGCCATTGGCTTCCAAATGGCTTGTAACTGACATGGTGCAGCAAGCAGACCCTTATATGTAAAGGCATCTTGTTATATGGAGAGGTTTCAGGGCAATGTTCAGAATCAGGATGCTATGGTCAAGGGGGCAAATTATGTGAAATAGAAGCCTGACTGGTGCATTCTCCTGCAGACCCTGAGGCACCACATGTGACAGAACTCCCTCCAGCACTCTGACCAAGTTGAACTCCTTGTATTTGTGAAGCAAATAACAAACTCCCAGTGCTCTACTAAGAAAAGTAAAGCATGATCAATTAGCTTCACAGTCCACACAGAGAGACCCTTAGACTCCAGTTGCCACAGTTTACCTACAAAGTGAGAATTCAGCACTGCTGCCTCATGTTCATTGGAAAATAAGATACCATGTCCCCCAGGTCACATAGATGCAGACCAGTTTTGATGCTCTCACTATAGAGGAAGCTAAAGCTTCGGACCACAACATACATTTTAAGTGCCCAAACTCAGAGGCATTTTCTCAAGATGTCTTTAGGCCTGCAGAGCTCCATGTTTGTGGAGTGTTTACCCTGTCCCTTACTTTTGGAAACTCCTCTACCACCTCTAAGCTTGTGAACACCGAGAATATTCCATTCCAGATATGTATTCACAGATTTTCTAACTCTTCTCCTCTAATTGTGTCTTATTAGGGGAGAAGGTAATGTCAAGGCATTGTTCTGAATGAGAGTGGGAAGATTTTTGTATCACACATATTTGCAAACACAATGGGTTTATTTTCCTATTTTCTATTCGAAATACTGAATCTCTGACACTAATCCATAACCTACTAGACTCTGACTACTAATCTTAATATGATGGAGAATAGTAACCCTAACAGAATGGAAATACAAACAGTTCAGAGAAGGCATGGTGTATACTTGGACTTCCCTTTTGCATTATATGGGGTTGGAGTTATAAATATAGTCAATGTTTATTGAAATATTTCTCCATGTGTTTTTAACGTTAACAAATATGTGAATTCCTCTCCCCTTTCTCTGTCACCTATTCAGCACATGTATTTTTATATGCTCATATAGAATACTACCTGGTATCACACAGACTTTCTTCTGAGGTGGCTGACTTGGCAGATACAAATTGTGAGAAGAGATCACCCCTCCTAAACCCTTTTGGAACTGAAATTTCAACCTATGGGTGAGCCTCCTAGTTGAACAACATTATACATAAATCCATTTTCAGTAAAATGTATTTTTTTGGATATGTGAAGGCTATATATTTCATTTTGAATTTCGATTGGCATATACATTGCTACTTTTTAATGTCTGTGAGTGTGTTTCTGTATATATATATATATATATATATATATATATATATATATATATATATCACTCTCCTGATTTTTCAAAATATGAAATATATGTGTCTTATTATACACTCCCTAAAATCATTCATATTCACGTATGTGGATTTATAATCAACTTTTCACAAGATTATTCTCAGAAATTCAGATTATTCATTCACCTGAAATACATATTTGTTTCCTAATACTGAAAACTAACTTCAGTAAATGCTGCATACAAATCATAATATTTCATCATTGCCTGATGGCCACGAATAGAGTGCATCACACCCAGTGTAACGCGCCACTGCACAGGTGAATAACGAGATAGAACCACAAAAAACTATCTTGTTAAGAACTTACAGCAAAATGGGGGTGCACCAAAACCTATAAGAAAGATTTTTAGCACTGAGATCTGGTAATTGGGTCTGAAAAACGAGCCAAATGTGCAACCGGAGATCCGGTCTGACTGATCCTCAAAACAATAGAGTGTCTGGGTTCCAATAGACACCCTCCACACCCAACATATGACAGGCCCAGAATACAGATTGAACTGCAGAGAAGCATCACTCAGGGGAAATCTAGTCTAGCAGGAGAAACCAGGACTAGCAGGAGAAACCAGGGGACTAGAGGCCAGGCTCTTGTGACTGGGAAGCTGGAGAACACAGAAGCGCAGGTGACAGTCCACCTGCTGTCCGCGTGACTGGGCGTCTGGAGAACACCGGCGCGCAGGAGACCGACTGCGCCACTGGGTGGCTAGTGATTGCCCACCCGCCAGTGATCTAGAGCTGAAACCAACTGGAGACAGTCCAGTTCCATCCCCGTATTCGAACATTTCGGCAAGGAGCCTGGGCCCGCCAAAGCAGAGGGTTGACGTCACTGGAGCTCGGCCTTCGGAATTCCCTACAAGTGGAATCCACTTTAGCAGGCATAGTCTACCAACACAAAGGAGAGACAACAGAGATACACAACACCGAAACAAATCTATAGAATAAAACAGAAACACAGCAATCAAATAGAGCTGGAAAGTAACATGAGCATCATGAAAAAACAAGGGAAAGAAAGGAGTACAAACAATGCAGGACAACTTAATTCTACAGGAGGACCTAGAAGCATCAGAAACAGGGATAGGGAAAGAACTTAAGGCATACCTAACTCAGATGGAAAGGAATATTAGAGAAGACATGAGGCAGCAAGTCCAAGCAATAAAAGTATATTTTGAAAATGAATTAAACAAACAAACTCAAATGGCAAACAACGAGCTTTACCAGGAGATAGAGATCTTAAAAGAAATCAAACAGTAATACTAGAAATGCAGGAAAGTATTAACCAAATTAAAAACTCAAACGAGAATATTACAAATAGACTAGATCAAGCAGAAGTCAGAATATCAGATAATGAAGACAAAGTTTATCAACTTGAAAAGAATATAATCAACACAGAAGAGAGGCTTAAATCCCACTAGCAATCTATTCAAGAGATATTGGATGTCATAAAAAATGAGAGTCATTGGGATAGAAGAAGGCATAGAGATTCAAACCAAAGGAATGGAGAACATATTAAATAAAATAATTCTAGAAAACATCCCAGAGATGAAAGATGGATCGGATTGTCAAATCCTGGAAGCCTACAGGACCCCAAACATTCAAAATCATAATAGACAAACTCCAAGACATATAATTATGAAGACAGCCAACATACAGAACAAGGAGAGAATATTAAACACTATAAGAGAAAGGAGGCAGATTACATTCAGGGGAAAACCAATTAGGTTAATGACTGATTTTTCATCACAGACTTTGAAAGTGAGAAGATCCTTGAACAATGTATTTCAAATGCTGAAAAATAATGGATTCCAACCAAGAATACTGTATCCAGCAAAATTAAGGTTCAGATTTGAAAACGAAATTAAAGTCTTTCACAATAAACAAAAGCTAAAAGAATTCGCAGCCAGAAAACCAGCACTGCAAAGCATTTTGAGCAAAATACTACAAGAAGAGGAATTGATAAATAGTGCCGAAAACTAACAGCAGGAGTTATCTCAGTAAAGGGGGAGGAAAATAACCAAAAAAGTAAAAACTAGCCAAACTAAAACATAATAAATAAATAAACATGATTGAAAGAACAAATCATATTTCAATTGTAACCTTAAATGTTAATGGCCTAAATTCACCAATCAAGAGAATGGGCTAGTAACCTGGATCAAAAAAAATAAATCCAACAATATGCTGCCTTAAGGAGACTCATATGATAGGAAAAGACATACAGAGGGTGAAGGTAAAAGGTTGGGAAAAATCAGACCACTCACATGGCCCTCAGAAGCAAGAAGGAGTGGCCATACTCATGTGGAATAAAATCAACTTCAAACCTAAGTTAATCAAAAGGGATAAAGAAGGACACTATATTCTGTTAAAAGAAACCATCCACCAACAAGACATAACAATTATGAATTTGTATGCACCAAGCAATGGAGCTGCAATGTTCATAAAACAAACTCTCCTCAAGTTCAATAGCCAAATAGACTACAACACAATAATTATGGGTGACTTCAAGACACCACTCTCAGCATTAGACAGATTCTCTAGACAAGAACTGAATAAAGAAACTATCAAACTCAACAGCACAATTTGTAACCTAGACTTAAACGACATATATAGAATATATCAGCCATCATCAAGTGGATACACGTTCTTCTCAGTTTCACATGGATCCTACTCAAAGATAGACCATATATTATGCCATAGGGCAATTCTTAGTAAATATAAAAGCATGGAGATTATACCATGCACTATATCTGATAATAATGGAATGAAACTGGAAATCAATGATGAAAGAAGGAAGGAAAAATCCTACATCACATGGAAAATGAACAACATGCTACTGAATGATCAATGGGTTACAGAAGACATAATGGAGGAGATAAAAAAAATTCTTAGAGACAAATGACAATACAGACACAACATACCGGAATCGATGGGACACAATGAAAGCAGTTTAAGCGGGAAGTTCATTTCTTGGAGTTCTTTCCTCAAAAAAAGAAAAAAATCAACAAATAAATGAACTCACACTACACCTCAAAAACCTAGAAAAGGAAGAGCAAAACAACAGCAAATGTAGTAGAAGACAAGAAATAATTAAATTTAGAGCAGAAATCAACAAAATTGAAACAAAAAAAAATTAAAAAATTTGATAAAACTAAAAGTTGGTTCTTTGAAAAAATAAATAAGATTGACAGGCCCACAGCCATGCTAATGAAGAGAAGAAGAGAGAGAACTCAAATTACTAACATACGGGATGAAACAGGCAATATCACAACAGACACTACAGAAATACAGAAGATAATTAGAAAGTATTTTGAAACACTATATTCCAATAAAATAGAAGATAGTGAAGATATCGATGAATTTTTTAAGTCATAAGATCTGCCCAGATTGAGTCAGGAAGACACACGCAATTTAAACAGACCAATAACAAAGGAAGAAATGAAAGAAGCCATCAAAAACTACCAACCAAAAGAAGCCATGGACCGGATGGGTATACAGCGGAGTTCTACAAAACCTTTAAAGAAGAATTAATACCAATATTTTTCAAGCTATTTCAAGAAAAACAAAAAGAAGGAGCTTTTCCAAATTTATTCTATGAGGATAAATCACCCTGATCCCGAAACCAGACAAAGACACTTCAAAGAACGAAAACTACAGACCAATATCTCTAATGAACTTCGATGCAAAACTTGTCAATAAAATCCTGGCGAATCGAATACAAAAGCATATCAAAAAAATTGTGCACCATGATCAAGTAAGATTCATCCCTGGGATGCAAGGCTTGTTCAATATACGGAAATCAATAAATGCCATTCACCACATCAATAGACATAAAGACAAGAACCATATGATCATCTCAATAGATGCAGAAAAAAACATTTGACAAAGTTCAGCATCACTTTATGTTCAAAACACTAGAAAAACTAGGGCTAACAGGAACTTACCTCAACATTGTAAAAGCTATATATGCTAAACCTCAAGCTAGCATCATCCTAAATGTGGAAAAACTGAAGGCATTCCCTCTAAAATCTGGAACAAAACAGGGATGCCCTCTATCACCACTTCTATTCAATTTAGTTCTTGAAATACTAGCCAGAACAATTAGACAGACAAAAGAAATTAAAGGCATAAAAATAGGAAAAGAAGTATTTAAATTATCGCTATTTGCAGATGTCATGAAAATATATTTAACAGACCCCAAAGGGTCTACAATGAAACGGCTAGAGTTAATAAATGAATCAGCAAAGTGGCAGAATATAAAATTAACACGCATAAATGAAAGGCATTCCTGTATGTCAGCAACACAACTTCTGAAATGGCAATGAGGAAAACCACTCCATTCACAATATCCTCAAATAAAATAAGATACTTGGGAATCAACCTAACAAAAGACGTGAAAGTTTTATATACTGAAAACTACAGAACCCTAAAGAGAGAGAGAGAAGAAGATCTTAGAAGATGGAAAAACAAAAGACCCAGAATAGCAAAAGCAACTCTAAACAGAAAATATGAATCTGGAGGTATAGTGAAACCAGAGTTCAAACTGTACTAAAAGCAATAGTAACAAAAACAGCGTGGTACTGGTAACAAAATAGGCAGGTGGAACAATGGTACAGAATAGAGGACACAGAAACCAATCCTCAAAATTACAACTTTCTTATATTTGAAAAAGGGGCTAAAAGCATGCAATGGAAGTAGGATAGCATCTTCAAACAATGGGGTAGGGAAAATTGGGGAAAGGTGGGGCAAGGGAGAGAAGTGAACAACAGCAGATGAGGTAGAGAAAGAAGATGGGAGGGGATGGGAGGGGGTATAGTAGGGGATAGTAGGGGATAGGAAATGTAGCAGAATACAACAGTCACTAATATGACATTATGTAAAAATGTGAATGTGTAACCGATGTGATTCTGCAACTCGTATTTGGGGAAAATTGGGAGTTCATAACCCAATTAGGTCAAATGTATGAAAGATGATATAGGATGAGCTTTGTAATGTTTTGAACAACCAATAAAAAATAAATAAATAAAGGTTTAAAGTTGAGTGGGAAGAAATCAGCTAAAAAAGAGTTGAGATGCATTCATTTTGCTAAGCAGAAACTTTGTTTTGTGTACTTGTAACTATCACAAATTTATTTTACCAGAAAACTGGCTTTTAAAAATGCACATAATTGAGATTAAAGGATAATCCACTTACCTTCAAGAAAAACTCATAGCATTTCCTATATTTTTCATATTTTATTTTTTTGTGAATATTTTGACATGGACCAGGTCTAGACTTAGGCTATTCTTCCAGAATACTACCTCATCTGACAAGTTGGTACAATGTGTTGGATTGTTCTTTTCATCTTTTATTTAATAGTTTCTAGATGATAATGTGTACTTTTCCATATGTTTGTTTGGACATACATACCCAACTATATCTTTGCATTTTCTGTTTTACTGGGGAAGAGACTCATCAAAAGCTCTTTATTATATGTATCAACAATCAAACATTTAGAGCATGCAATTATACATAATTTTGCATGAAAATATTTTTGTACCATTTTTATAAAGATTTAGAATTATTAATACTGTCCCTACTGTAATTAGTAACTCCTTACAAAAAGAATTAATCAATTGACTTTATATCAATTATGAATATGAAAATTACTAAAATAAGTATTTGGCTATTAATATGCAATTGATAGAAAGTGAAATCACAAGAAAGCCATTTAAAATGTCAGTGCATATGGTCCTTAAATAATAGGTTGTTCAAAAAAAAATTCTCTAATTCAAAAGAGTTAATATGCCATATTACAGCTAAATGTGATATAAAAACCTTAAATTATCAGTATTGATAAATAAGAATGATACCTGTTTACTTAAATATGTTTATTTGATTTTCACAGTAAGATGTTAATTCTGGAAGACTTGAGAATTAAGAAAGACTTGGTCTATATTATTTCTAACAGGCTAATCAAAGTACTTTTAAATATATATGTATATATATATATATATATATATATATATATATATATATATATATATGTAACACATATGCATGAATATAGATACATATGCATAATAAATGTATTGTAATATATTTATCAGGTGGTTATAATTTTTAAATTTTCTCAAGAAAAAAGAATGACTATAAAAAAGAGTTTTAAATGTAAATTTCATAGCATAGTACTGTTTGTAATGCTATGAGAGAAAAATACTTATGGAGGGAAAATGAAAAAGGAAGAGAGAGAAGGGGGAAAATGAGGAAGAAAGTGAGTAAAGAAGAGGGAGAGGAGTGTTTGATGAAAAGATAAAAGTGGAGGGGCTGGGTTTGTGACTCAGTGTTAACATGCTTGTCTAGCATGTGTGAGGCAGTGGGTTATATTCTCAGCACCACATACGAATAAATAAAATGAAGGTCTATCAACAACTGAAAAAATAAAAAAAGGAGAAATATTACCAAAATTCCAAGATTTTATGAATGTTAAATACAAAAAATTATGTTTCATAGCCTTATGTAAATTCTAGACTCCCCAAAATAATCATTAAATGCTAGATTATTAGTGTTATAACTAAAAATCCATTGCTGTTTCTTCTACATTCTGTGGCATGCTAGTGCTAAAATAAATTGTATTATAACACCAAAATAAAATTCTAATATTTATACAGTAACTGACCCAGTTTAACATCAATGCAAGAAGATTCCTATGTGATATAATGTGTATTTTGACGTTCATTTTTATTCAACACTGGTACATTACTATTTCTCCAGTTAATGCACATCATAGGATGTATATTTCATCCACAATTTAGCAAATATATACACATTTGTTTTGCTTTCAATCACTTTTGCTTCAGAACACATGTATTCCTCCATGTTTCTTGACTTCTCTTTTTGTGACACTTCTTTCCAAACACATTATTTTCGATTTCCATTATCACTTTTGAAGCAAAACTGACACACCCGTCATGATAAAACATAACACTAATATTACCATTAGATGTAAAACTGGTTTAAATGAATGATTGTACATCAATAAAAGATTTCTTGTATACTTTCAGATATCAATTCAATCCATTATTCAAAGTGAAACCAGTTATATCATTTATTCACAGTATGGTCTATTCATGCATTGTCTATATATTGATAGACACATGGTACACCTCTGTGTACTCCCAATAATAATTTCTATATCTTCAAAATATTGCTCCCAGAAATGGTGGAAAAAATATGCATGTCAACTGATCTACATATACATTTTATCACAGTAATATTCTGGACACAAAATGCAAAGGTCACACTTATGACTGTCCCAAAGCCTAAATGGAAAGTGAACATGGATTACTAAAAACATCCATGTCCAGGTTGCCTAATGCTCTCAAATGTCAATCCTATTGGTGATTACATATGTGTTTCTTCCTAAGACTACATTTTCAATCTCACCCTGTTGAAACTGTCTAAACCTCTCACTCATTTTATAATTTGCCTGATTTCCTACTCTCTATTCACATCTGCTTTCCTACTTTTTTCCCCAGTTCATCATTGTGACTGACTCTTCACTTGTGCTGACATTTATATTCAATCTCTACCAGAAACCCTATTGCTAAAGAACTTTTGGTCCAAATTCTATACTCAATCTTCTTCGTAATCCTACCGACTATATTCCTAATCCTAGCAAAAATCCCTTTTTTAACTGGATGCTCTCTTCTACATTCAATCATCGAAGGTACAAGGATCTATGCCATTGCATATCAATTTATCTGAGACATATGTGCAGAACATAATTCAAAGCTAAGTATCCCATTCAAAGGCCAAATTCCCTTCTAGGATTCAAATCTTACCTAGATTTATATTTCAATACTTATATTTCACCTATATTTTCATGTAAATATCGCAGGTTTCCAATAACATTGTTCATCAAGCAGAATGATTCCTAACCCATATTGAACATGTTATTAATCCTAACCATACACTGTTCCTCAATCTAACTTTACAGAAGAGCAGAGACAGAGTTGGTATTACAATGCAGGAATGTATGGATCTTCCACCTGCTGAGAACCTCAAAGGTCCATGTAGAAATAATCCCTGGAGAATGTGTAGGATGCTATGAACGACCTGAGAGGGCAAAAGTCATCTTCCATGGCAAAAAAAACATGGTCAGGATAAAGGGTTGTGTCTTAATCAGAATCTCTCTTCTTAATGTAGAGAAGATGGACCAAACCAAGCGTCTGTGGAGAGCTGTTCCCCAGTACCTATGGTTGATATACCATTCTAACTGATGAAAATGTCAGAGGAAGTAGGTGCAGCCTCCATCTCATGGGACCCTTGGAAGCATCTGTTAGGACAAAGTGGTTACCAAGGCTGTGACCTCATTCAGTTCCTGAAGGAAGTGACCTACCTCACTTTCTTGGTGATGGAATCTCTGAACTTGGGATCCAGGAAACCAGGCACACAGAGCCAGTCCCAGTACCAGTCCCAGTGGTCTCACTTGTTTGGATTTACCAAGGACAGAGTCAGTCTTTCTTGGTACCTACTGATGTGAGGATGGCCAAATGCCAGGAAAGCTCTGAAGAGGGGCCCTTCCTGAGAAAGCAGAAAGTGGCTCACCAATGGATCCTCATAACTTCACAGAGTTGGCCAAAGAAAACAGATCTGAGACAAGACAGGCCATTTTGGGGTAACATAGTATGGCCCACCATTCAGAGGACACACTGTATAGTCACAGACCTACTTGGGGAAAGGAGGTGCCTTTGTGGGTGTGGGTGTGAGTTTTTGGTTCTGTCTCATATTCTGAGAATAGGTGGAAAAGGAGGGTTTTTTTTGGTTTGGTGTGGACTCTTTATAGTAGGTCGTTTGACAAGGTGAGTGTTTCTTTATCTATGTATTCCACTGTGTCCATGGTTGAAGACATTAGAAAAGAGAATGCATCAAGGATGTGTCCTGTCTATTAGGAAGCTTCCCAGCATTCATCCTGCCTGATTTATTAATGGACTGTGGCTTGTCTTATAGATGTGCAACACCTACTAAATTCCTAGGTTCATGTTTTCTTCCTAAATTCTGGCCACTCTCCAAAATAGTCTTATGGATTTGTGTCCAAGATATGTACCCCTCCAAGCTCTGTGACATGGCCATGTACTGGATAGCTGAAGGAAATGGGAGCATCTCAGGAAACACAGATATCAGTGTGACCAGTAATGTCTCAGTGGAAAAACCCTTCTTTTGGCCCTTTGCTTACCTATTGTTCTTTTGACCTGAAAGTCAGGAGGTCTTTGCCTCAGTCCACCCATTTGGGAAGACTGATGAAAACTGTTTTCAAATGGAAATGCATGCGCATCACCTGTCGCTCTTTGTTTAATTGCTTAGGATAAGGATGTGTCTGATTCAGCCTCTTGGCCCTGTGTGATGCTGTGGCTTAGATTCTCAGCACCTCATGGATCTAAAGAAAGATTCCATGTGTGTATCCAAAACAAAAATGGTAAAAAACCACGCTGACTTTAGGAAAATAAGTGGCAAGGGAGCTCTTTTGAACACTGTCTTGGGCTGCGCCCCTCATGGAAAACTCCAGCAAGAGGTTATGATTAGTGTCTATATGAAAGAGGATGAGGGCCTTGTGGGAGTGTTTTGGTTTTAATTGTGTTTATTTGTGTGGTGGTTGGAAGTGATGACTGGGTCCACCTGGGCTTGAACTCTGGTGTGATACCCTTAGAGACTAAGGTCTAGAACTGACGTCAGAGAAGTATTGCCATGAATTGTGTTGGGGTTTTAGGAGGCCATGCATGAGAGTCGCTCTTGGAAACTGAGATCTTGGACCAGGGTAGCTTTCCACAGAACACTGGGAATCTCAGCCAGGATATCACATGATTTCATTCTGAAAGACTTGGCAGCAATAGTTGAGAGTCAAAACTCACATGGACCTCATATTGTAGACCTCAATGGGCCTGGCTTCATGTGACTTTTTGGTCACTCTTTGGGAAGACTTTCCTCTGAGAGTTCTCCAGAACTTTCATTGAAATAAACTTCCTCAACATTTAATGGTTCCTGAATAAATTTAAACCCACAGTGCCTCCAACTTCATCCTTTAAAAATGGCTAGATAAGTACCATGACATTTTTTAAATTCCCATGACCAGATGGCACTGGAGTAACTTTGGATCTTCTGCTGTTGATCATGAGTGTACAAGACAGTGCCTTGATTGACTTGGTTTCATGAGAATGGTGTAGAACAGAGATGCCAGTAATTTGGAGACTGCTGAGTTGGGGCCTAGAGCAGTGATGTGCAGGTGTGTGAAAAAACATCTGTGTTGGGGCCATGTGGATCTGCCATTGGCTTCCAAATGGCTTGTGACTGACATGCTGCAGCCAGCAGACCCTTATATGTAAAGGCATCTTGTTATATGGAGATTTTTCAGGGCAATGTTCAGAATCAAGTTGCTATGGTCAAGGGGGCAAGCATGTGCGATAGAAGCCTGGTTGGTGCATTTTTATGCAGACCCTGACACAACACATGTGACAGAAATCCCTCCAGCACTGTGCCCCAGTTGAAATCCTTGTATTTCAAGAAGCAAATACCAAACTCCAAGTGCAGCAGCAAGAAACACCACGAAAACTGGAGGATTACCAACTGGGTTCACAGTCCAAACAGGGAGACACTTAGCCCCAAGTTGCCACAGTTTACCTACAAAGAGAGAATTCAGAACTGCTGCCACATGTTCATTAGGAAAATAAGAAACAACATCCTCCAGGTCACATAGATGAAGACCCAGCTTTGATGGTCTCACTACAAAGAAAGCTAAAGCTTCTGACAACAACGTATATTTCAAGTGCCCAACCTCAGAGGCAGTTTCTCAAGAAGTCTTTAGGCAAGCAGAGCTCCATGTTTCTGGAGTGTTTACCCTTTCCCTTACTTTTGGAAACTCCTCTACCACCTTCAAGGTTGTGAACTCCTGAGCATTTTCCATTCCAGATATGTATTAACAGATTTTCTAATTCTTCTCCTCTAATTGTGTCTTACTTGGGGTGAAGGTAATGTCAAGGCATTTTTCTGGATGAGAGTGGAAAGATTTTTGTTTAGCATATGTTTGCATACACATTGGATTCATTTTCCTATTTTCCATTTGAAATACTGAATCCCTGACACTAACCCATACTGTACTAGAATCTGACTACTAATCCTAATATGATGGAGAAAAAGAATCCTAACAGAAAAGAAATAGAAGCTGTTCAGAGAAGGCATGGTATATATTTGGACTTGCCTTTTGCAAGTAGGTGTTATAATTCTAGTCAATTTTTAATTGAAATAGTCCTCCATGTGTTTTTAAAGTTAACAAATATGTGAATTCCTGTCTCCCTTTCTCTGTATCCTATTCAGCACATCTATTTTATATGCACATAAAGAATCCTACCTTTTATCACGTGTATATTTTTGTGCGGTAGCTGATTTGGCAGATACAAATTTTGAGAAGGGATCACTCCTCCAAATGCTGTTGGAACTGAAAATTGAACCTATGGGTGAGCTTCCTAGGAGAACAACATTATACATAAATCCCTGTTAAGTAAATTGAATATTTTTAGATCTGTGAATGATGTATATTTCATGGTGAATTTCGATTGGCATATATGTTGCTACATTTTAAAATTTGTGTGTGTGTGTGTGTGTGTGTATACACACATACACACTCTCCAGATTTTTCAAAATATGAAATATATGTGTCTTATTTACACTCCCTAAATTCATTCATGTTCAAGTATGTGGATTTATAATCAACTTTTCACAAGATTATTTTCAGAAATATTCATCCACCTGAAATTCATATTTGTTTTCTATTACTGAAAACTAACTTCAGTGAATGGTGCATACGTATCCTGTTGGTAGTCACAGCCGAAGGGGCCACAGCAAACTTCCAGGTGCCAGCAAACTTTCAGCTGCAGGCTGATGATTGGCTCACAGCGGCCTTAGCAACTTCTAGCTCATTGTCTTCTCTGTGGTGATGCTCATTGGAGATGCTCATTGAGATGTTTCCCCGCCTTTCAGACTTCCAGCTTATGATTGGCTCACAGCAGCCCCAGCAACATCTAGCTGATTGGCTCCTCTGCGGTGATGCTTATTGGGCTGTTTCCCTGCCCATTCAGACCATGGAGCTGCTCATTGGGGGACTTTTTTGGCTCTGCCCACGTGACCCAGCCAATCTGCCTCAAGAGCAGGAGGATTGTGAGAAGTGGATAGAGGCTTGTGTGGGAGGGAGAGGCTTTTGGGAAGCTGGTGTTGGGAGTTGGGGTTCTGAGGATTTTTCCTGAGAGGCTGTTTTGCTTGGCGTGTGTGGTTCTAAAAATAAAGTTAGGTTCTTTTGACAAGTGGATTCTGATTGTGCCCAGCCAGACAGCGGCATTTGGTGGCTCATATGGGGAGCGACTGAGGGTAACTGATAAGGTAAACTGCTCGCTCTTGAGGGCAGGGTGAGAGGATGGGTAGCCATTTTATGATTCCTCTTTTGTTTTAAGTTGCCTGTCCCTGGAGATGAGTGAGATGGAAGAAAAACTGCTCACATCTGAGGAAAAACTATTTGTGTCTGAGGAACAGATAGGGAGAAAGGCTATAATAATTTTTTGTTGTTGCATTTTTATTTCGTTCTATCTCTTTTTTTGTTTGGTGTTATCTTGTTGGTTTGTATTATAGTAGAAATATGGGATCAAAAATTAGTAAAAAACAAACCAAAAAAGTGTTAAGTAAATTGTTAGAGGAAGGAGGCATCCCAGTAAAATCAAGAGCAGTCATGGCAATTGTTGATACAATACAAAAATGTAGACCATGGCTTTTTAAGGAGGAGTTGTTAAATATATCACAATGGAACCATCATGGTGCAGATTTAAAAACAATAGAAAAGAAAAGCCCAGGGATTCTGCCAGTTGGCACATTGCCATTGTGGACATTCATATCTTGTTTGCTTAGTTCAAAGCCTTCAGTTCAGTCAATGGTAGAGGAAGAAGAAGACATATTGATTCAAGTAAAACAGAAGGTGTCTCAAGTTAGTCAGACAGAAGAAAAAATTCAAGTAAAAGAGAAGGTCTCTCGAGCTAGTCAGATAGAGGAAACTATTCAAGTAAAAGAGAACGTATCTCGAACTAGTCATACAGAGGAAAAAATTCAAGTAAAAGAGAAGGCCTCTAAAGCTAGTTAGACAGAGAAAGAAAGTGTAAAACAGTAAAAAACATCAGGGGAAATTTACAACAGGAGACTGCTACTAACACCTTTCTATCACCAGATGACATAAGTGTCCAACTAACAAGGCCACTTTCTTATGCTGGGAGGCCCCCAACTCCCGCAGTTGATAGTTAGGATCCTGAGACAAGATCTCAAATATTAACATGCCCTGTATTTGAGGGAGGAGGGCAGCATGTTTACCATGCTTTAAATTTCAAAACAGTGAAGCAGCTAAAAGAGGCTGTAACAACCTATCGTCCTCAAGCACCCTTCAATGTAATCATGGTCGAATCCATTAACAACTTGAACATGAAGCCAGTGGATTGGGCTAATATGTGTAATGTTGTGTTAAATGGAGGACAATGCATGTTATGGAAGGTTGCCAATGAGGAATGTTGAAAGGAGACAGCTAGGCGATATGCAGGAGCTGGTTATCCTCAGAGAAATCTAGATATGTTGTTAGGAAAGGGACCTTATGAAGATCAGCAGCAGCAAATTGCATATGATCATGGTGTATGTGCATAAATTGGTGTAGATGCAATTAAGGCATGGAAGACTTTACAAGAACATGGAGGTTTACAAGGTCAATTATCTAAGGTAATACAAGGAGCTAATGAACCTTATGCTGAATTTGTAGATAGGCTTATTCAAAGAGCTACCAGAGTTTTTGGGAATACAGAACAAGCAATGCCATTACTAAAACAACTGGCTTATGAGCAAGCGAATCGTTGTTGCAGAGATATCATTAGACCATGGAAAAATGAAGATTTAAACACATTGATTTAATTATGTAGAGACATTAATGAACAAGAGCAAGTCATGGCAGCTGCAGTAAAACAGGCTTTAGTTGCCAGATACATTAATGAACAAGGGCAAATTGTGGCAGCTACAGTAAAACAGGCTTTAGATGCCAGACCAAGAACATGCTACCAATGTGAAAAAACAGGACATTTTAAAAGGAATTGGCACATAGAAGGAGGGTTTAACAATATTAGGTATCAAAGGAGTAGAATACCAGGTATTTGGCCACAATGCCATAGAGGGAGACATTGGGCTAATGAGTGCTGTTCTCAAACCACCATAGAGGGTACTCAATTATCAAAAAATGAACAAGGACCAGGTGTTTATCCATGATATCATGGAGAAAGGCATTGGGCTCAATTGCCAAATAAATGGACAGGGGGTTCCAATGCTCCGGGGCCCCAAACCACAAATATACAGAGCACTGGAGGAACCCAGCAACCCCATCAGGGTAGTGCCCAGGACACATTGTCCATCAGATCCCTCATCAGACAAACCAGAGGGAGCACAGTGTTGGACATCTGCGCCTCTGCCAGATCAGTACTAACTCCAGAGATGGGAGTTCAAATCATTCCCACAGGGGTAAAAGGACCTCTTCCCAAAGGAACCATGGGCTTATTATTGGGATGCAGCTCTTCTACTCTAAAAGAACTTATGATAAGTCCTGGGGTGATTGATCCCGATTATGAAGGTGAAATAAAAATTATAGCCAGTTCTCCAAAGGACATATCAGTAATTTCACAAGGAGATAGAATAGCACAGTTACTAATAATACCCAGCCTATATGATAAATTTTCCAGTCGTACTGTAGAAAGATGTTCCAAGGGATTAGGCTCCACAGGTGTAGATTTGGCTATGCTTTCTTTAAATTTAGATTCTCGCCCCATGCTAAAACTAAATATTCAAGGGCATGAATTGAATGGGCTACTGGATACAGGTGAGGACATTAGCATCATCTCTCGTCAAGAATGGCAAAAACATTGGCCATTACAACAAGCCACTCAAACACTTCGAGGCCTATAAGTGGCGACTAATCCCCATAGAAGTAAAATGGTATTAGATAGGTAGGATCCTGAAGGATGTGAAGGAACTATACAGCCATATGTATTGGATCATCTTCCCATAAATTTATGGGGACGAGATGTCCTAGATCAATTAGGTTTGACATTAACAAATAACATCAACCAAAATGCAGCCACTATTATGACTAGACAAGGTTTTAGGAAAGAAAAAAGATTAGAAAAACAAGAATAAGTCATAGCAGCACCAATACAAATAGATCAAGGAACAGAGAGACATGGGTTGGATTTTCAGAAAGGGCCACTGAGACAATAAAAATTACCTGAAAATCAGAAAGACAGTATGGGTTCCTCAGTGGCCCCTGACTAAAGAAAAGATACAAGCAGTCCATGACCTGGTAAAACAACAATTAGCAGAAGGACATATACAACCGACTGTATATCCCCAAAATACTCCCATTTATGTCATCAAAAAGAAATCTGGTAAATGGAGACTATTGCAAGATTTTAGAGCCATTAATAATGAGATGGTTATTATGGGACCTGCTCAATCAGGGATTCCTCAATTGTCTGCTTTGCCAAAAACCTGGTATGTTTTAGTTATAGATATTAAATATTGTTTTTTTTTTCAATTATAATTCATCCTAAGGATAGTCCAGGTTTTGCTTTTACTATCCCTGCACTGAATCATGAAGGTCCTGATCAGAGATATGAATGGAAAGTACTCCCTCAAGGGATGGCTAACAGCCCAACTATGTGTCATATTTATGTTAACAAAGTAATCCAGCCACTTAGAAATCAAAATTCTGAACACAAATATTTCACTATATGGATGATGTATTATTAGCACACAAAGCTAAAAACACATTGCTAGAAAGTTATGCCACACTTACAAACTTATTAAAAATTATAATGTAGAGATAGCAATAGATATAGTACAATTAAATTTTCCAATTAATTATTTAGGAGTTCTGTTATCCTCAACCATGGTCAGTCCACCAAAAATTCAAATACGAGTAGATCAACTCAAATCACATAACGACTTTCAAAAGTTATTAGGAGACATAAATTGGATAAGGCCTTATCTAGGTATACCAACAGAAGAGTTGGGACCTTTATTTGATATCCTAAAAGGTCTATCAGATAAAAATTCACCCCGCATGTTAACACCTGAAGCAAGAAAGGCATTAAAAATCAATGAAACATATATGGAAAATATGCATTTGGATAGAATTGATATAAGTTTGCCTTTATTATTTATTGTACTACCATCAAAAAATATTCCTACAGGAGTATTTTGGCAAGAAGGTCCATTATTATGGATACATTTATCTTATTCTCCTTACACTATTCTTACTAGGTATCCTGAGGCTTTAGGATAATTAATACTCAAAGGAATTAAAGCAGCAAAGGAAGTGTTTGGAATTTTTTCCAATAAAATTTTTACTCCATATACTCTGAATCAAATTGATGAGTTAGCTAATGAGTTAAATACTTGGGCAATAATCATGGTCCAATCTAATGTTTATTTTGATAACCACTTACCATCTAACCCTTTATTGTCTTTTTGGTCATCGCATCCTGTAATTTTTCCAAAATTGAGAAGAAAAACACTTATCATTAATGCTTCAAATATATTCACTGATGTATCAAATAATGGTACAGCAGCAATAGTTATACCTGATAAAACTTATAAATTTTTAGTACCCAAACAATCAGCTCAAAAGGTAGAGCTTAATGCAGTATTACAAGCTTTTGAGATATTTAAATATTCTGTATTTAATTTATTTTCCGATAGTCAGTATATAGTTAATGCTATAGTATCCCTTGAAGTTGCTGGTAAGATTTCTCCTTTCTCTACTGTTTTCTCTTTACTTTCCAATATAAAAAGTCTAATCTGGGACAGAAAAGATCTATTCTTTATAAGACATATCAGGGCACATCCAAAAAGAAGATGATTTGACTCAAGGCCTTATCAGCTGATATCCAAAATTCCAGTTTGACTATCCTTACATCTGAGATAGAACCAGGATGCTTTTTTCATTATCTATTTTATTATTGCCCTTTCCCACATTCTATTTTGTTTTTTGAGCTCATACAGACCTAGTTTAATGTTTTGCTGATCAGTTCTATTTTTTGACAAAAGAGTTTTTGAACATTGCAATGGAGATTTCACGTGTAAAAAGTTATAAGGCCTTTACTATTAGGTTATGTGTTGTATGTATTATATTATGTGTGCACACTTGTGTTTTGTGTTATATGTTTGAATGTTCGTATGTCCATATATGATATATGATGAGCGCTCATAAAAAAATGGATCCAAATATTTTTTTATTCACATTATTTAAATGGTTTAATTTAAATTGGGTAAAGAGCTGTTGAGGTTTGTTTTAAAATTTGAAAAAAAGGAGGTTAACAGATCTGTTTCCTTTCTTTCACCTTTCCTTTTCATTATATTTAATAATTATCTTCAAGACAATGTAAATAGTTAAGAAAATTGTTTTCTTTCAGTGCCTTCTGGAATTTTACATAATTTTTCTTTAGCCATTATTGCCAGAATTCCTATCTTCATCCCAGTGCTGGTGAAATCAAAGATAAAACCAATCTACAGCTTCTGCAATAGCCATCACTGAAATGCTTGCAGAACTTGCCTAGACACATTGAGAACTCTCCTGTATGCATTGTAAACTACCTGTTTGTGCAGCGACTTGTGGTAGTGTTCGGGTATATTTGCTGATGATGTCATCGGTGGTACAATTTTTCCAAAAGGAGCCGTCAATTGGCTTGGTGTATCTTCCTCTCTTCTGTGTGTCATTATCGTCCAGCTAATGTTTGGGGGCCATTAGAGGTGAGGCAAAGAACCTCACCACCCCCCGGTGGTACAAAGACCTCTCCACAGGTGTTGCTGTAAACTGGACCGGTAGTCAGTGATGGGTAAGATCCAATTGCAATGGTACCAACTTAACGGGTAAGGACCATATGTACTATTGGACAACCTAAGGCAGGCACTGTCCCTAAGCCACATGTGTGTTGTTTAAACAGAGAGGGGGAGATGTTGAGAGCCACATCCGAAGGGGCCCCAGCAAAATTCCAGAAGCCAGCAAACTTCCAGCTGCTGGCTGATGATTGGCTCACAGCAACATCTAGCTGATTGGCTCCTCTGCGGTGATGCTCATTGGGCTGTTTCCCTGCCCTTTCAGACCACGGAGTTGCTCATTAGGGGACTTATTTGGCTTTGCCCACATGACCTAGCCAATCGGCCTCAAGAGCAGGAGGATTGTGGGAGGTGGAGAGAGGCTTGTGTGGGAGGAAGAGGCTTTTGGGAAGCCAGTGGTGGCAGTTGGGGCTCTGAGGGTTTTTCCTGAGAGGCTGTTTTGTTTGGCGTGTGTGGTTTTAAAAATAAAGTTAGTTTCTTTTGACAAGTGGCTCCTGATTGTGCCCAGCAAGACTGCGGCATTATCCTAATATTTCTACAGTAACTGCCCCAGTTTAACAGCAATGCAAGTAGACTCTTATGGGACATGATTTGTATTTTGATGTTCATTTTTATTCAACACTGGTACATTACTATTTCTTCAGTTTATGCACATCAGAGGGTATATATTTCTTGCACAAGTTGGCAAATTTATAGGCATTTGTTTCACTTTCAATCACTTCCTGCTTCAGAACACATGCATTACTCCAGGTTTCTTAACTGGTCTATTCGTGAGACTTCTTTCCAAACATATTATTTCCGATTTTCTTTATAATTGTTTAAGCAAAACTCACACACCCTTCATGATAAACCATAACTATCATTTCACAATTAGATGTATAACTGTTTGGAATGAATGATTGTATATCAATATAAGATTTCTTATATATTTTCTGATATCAATTCAATCCATGATTTAAAGTGGAACCAGTTATATTATTTATTCACAGTATGGTCTATTCATGCATTATCTATATTCATAGACACAGGGTACACCTCTTTGTACCCCCAATACTAATTTATACGTTTTCAAAATATTGCTCCCAGTAATAGAGGAAGAAATACTCATGTCACCTGATCTAAATATGCATGTTATCACAGTAATATTCTGGACGCAAAATGCAAAATTCACACGTGTGATTGTACCAAAGCCTAAATGGACACTGAACATGGATTACTAAAAACATCCATGTCCAGCTTGCATAACGCTCTCAAATGTCAATCCTATCGGTGACTACATATTTGTTTCTTCCTAATATATTCAACCTCAAAACTGTTGAAAATGTCTAATACTATCACTCACCCTGTACTTTGCCTGATTTCCTAATGTCTCTATTGATATCGGCTTTCCTACATATTTTCCCCAGTTCATCCTTGTGACTGACCCTTCACATGTGCTGACATTGATATTCACTCTCTAACCAAAACCCAATTGCTAAAGAACTTTTGGTACAAATACTAAATTCACCCTTGTTCCAAAATCTACCGACTATCTTCCTGATCCTATTGATTATCCCTGTTTGAGTGGATGTTCTCCTCTACATTCAATCATCCAAGGTACAAGTCCTATGGCATTGTATATCGACTTATCTGAGACATGTGTGCAGAACGTAATTTAAAGCTATGTATCACAATCAATTGCCCAATGCACTTCTGAGCTTCAAATCTCACCTAGATTTCTGTTTACATACTTATATTTCACCTCTGTATTCCTATAAATATTGCAGGTTCCCAATACCATTATTCATCCCACAGAATGATTCCTAAACCAAATCGATCCTGTTATTATCCCTAACCATACACTGTTGCCTCAATCTAACATTACAAAAGAGTAGGGACAGAGTTCATCTTACAATACAGGAATGTAGGGGATCTTACACCTGCTGAGAACCTCAAATTTCTATGCAGAAATGATCCCTGGAGAAGATGTAGGCAGCTATGAAGGACCTGAGAGAGCAAAAGCCATCTTCCATGGCAAACACCTTGTGATAACGAAGGGATGTGTATGAATCAGCCTCTCTCTTCTTAATGTAGAGAAGATGGGCCAAACCAGACCTGCGTGGAGAGGTGTTCCCGGGTGGCCATTGTTGATATACCATTCAAACTTGTCAAAGTGTCACAGGAAGTAGGGGCAGCCTCCATCTCATGAGACTCATGAAAGCAACTGTTAGGACAAAGTGGTTGCCAAGGCAGTGATCTCATTCAGTTCCTGAAGTAGGTGACCTACCTAACTTCGTTGGTGATGGAACTCTCTGAAATTGGGATCCAAGAAGCCAGGCACCCAGAGCCAGTCCCAGTCCCAGTCCCAGTGGTCGAACTTGTTTGGATTTACCAAGGACAGAGTCAGTCTTTCTTGGTACCTAATGATATGAGGATGGCCAAATGCCAGTAGAGCTCAGAAAAGGGGCCTTTCCCTAGATAGCAGGTATTGGCTCAATGCTGCCTGCTGACAACTTCGTAGAGTGGGCCAAGAAGAACAGATCTGAGACAGGCCAGGCCATTTTGGGGGAACATAGTATGGCCCACCAGTCAGAGGACACTCCATATAGTCACAGACCTACTTCAGGGAAGGTGGTGCTTTTGTGGATGTGGATGTGAGTTTGTGGTTTTGTCTCATGTTCTGAAAATAGGTAGGAATGGTGGTTTGTATGGTTTGGAGTTGACTGTTTCTAGGAAGTCGTTTGGCAAGGCGAGTGTTTCTATGTCTGTGTATCCACTGTGTTCGTGGTTGTAGTCTTTAGAAAAGAGAATGCATCAATGGAGGTTTCCTGTCTAGTTGGAAGCTTCCCAGCATTCATCCTGCCCACTTTATAAATGGACTGTGGCTTGCCTTATGGATGGGCAACACCTACTATCTTCCTAAGGTCCTCTACACATCTTGATTTCTGGCCTCTCTCCAGAATAGGCTCATGGTTTTGTGGCCAAGATATGAACCACATCCAAAATCTGTTACATGGCCATGTAATGGATAGCTGAAGGGAATGGGAACATCTCAGAAAACTCAGATATCAGTGTAACCAGTAAAGTCTCAGTTTAAAAACCTTGCTTTGGCCCATTTGCTTACCTATGGTTATGTTGCCCTGAATGTCAGGAAGGTATTTGCCTCAGGCCACCCCTTTCTGAAGCCTGAAGAAAACATTTTTCAAATGGAAATGAATGGGCATCACCTGTGGATCTTTGCTTAATTGCTTTGGAAAGAGATGTGTCTGAATCAGCCTCTTGGCCCTGTGTGAGGTTGGGGCTTTGATTCTCAGAAGGTGATAGATCTAAAGAAAGATCCCATGTGTGCTTGGGTTTTCTATTGCCTCCAACTCACATAAAGGATTTATACCTGACAATCAGTAGGATTAAATTGGAGAATCAAAACAGTATTAACGGCAGGCCTATTTGATCACTCCTGGTTCACAGGAAGGGTGTCTAGGTCACCCTGACTTTAGGCAAATGAGGGGCAAGGGAGTTTATTTTGGAAACTGTCTTGGGCTTCGCCCCTCATGGAAAATTCCATCCAGAGGTTACGATGAGTGTCTATATGGAAGATGATGAGGGCCATGTGGCAGTGTTTTGGTTTTAATTGTGGTCATTTGTGTGCTGGTTGGAAGAGATGACTGGGTACACCTGGACCTGAACTCTGGTGTGATTCCCCTTAGAGACTGAGTTCTGGATCTGACTTCAGGGAAGTATTGCCATTAATTTTGGTGGGATTTTAGGAGGCCACACATGAGAGTCGCCCTTGGAAACTGAGATCTAGTCTCAGGGTGTCTTTCCACAGTGCACTGGGAATCTCCACCAGGATATAAGACGATTTTATTCTGAAAGACTTGGCAACCATAGTAAAGAGTCAAAACACATATTGAACTCACATTGAGTAGACATCAATGGGTCAGGCTTCATGTGACATTTTGGCCACTCGTTGGAAAGCGTTGCCTTTTAGAGTTCTCCAGAGCTTTCATCCTCACCATTTAATGGTTCCTGAATGAATTGAAAAACCAGTGCATCCAACTTGATACTTGAAAAATGGCTAGATAAATACCATGAAATTTTTGAAATTCCCATGACCAGGTGGCACTGGAGAACCTTTGGATGTCCTGTTGCTGATCATGAGTGTACCAGACAGTGCCTTGAATCACTGGGTTTCATGAAAATGGTGTAGAACAGAGATGCCAGTAAGTTGGAATTTGCTGAGTAGTGGGCCTAGAACAGTGGTGGGCAGGTGTGTGATTAAACATCTGTGTTGGTGTCATGTGGATTGGCCATTGGCTTCCAAATGGCTTTTGACTGACATGGTGCAGCCAGCAGACCCTTGCATGTAAAGGCATCTTGTTATATGGAGAGGTTTCAGGGCAATGTTCAGAATCAAGTTGCTAGGGACAAGGGGGAAGTCTATGTTGGATAGAAGACTGGTTGGTGCATTCTCCTGGTAGACCCTGACCCACCACACATGACAGAACTCCCTCCAGCACTGTGTCCCAGTTGAACTACTTGTATTTCGTGAAGCAAACACCAAACTCCCATTGCAGCAGCTAGAAAGACCATGAAAAATGGAGGATGACCACATGGCTTCAGAGTCCACACAGGAAGACACTTAGCCCCCATTGGCCACAGTTTACATACAAAGAGAGAATTCTGCACTACTGCCTCATGTTCATTAAAGAATAAGAAAACATGTGCTCCAGGTTACATAGATGCAGACCCAGCTTTGATGGTCTCACTGCAAAGGAAGCTAAAGCTCCTGACTACAACATATATTTCCAGTGCCCAAACTCAGAGGCAGTTTCTCATAAGTCTTCCGGTCAGCAGAGCACCATGTTTGTGAAGTGTTTACCCTGTCCCTTACTTTTGGAAACTCTTCTACCACCCCCAAAGTTGTGAACTCCTGAGCATATTCCATTCCAGATAAGTATTCATAGATTTTCTAACTCTTCTCCTCTAATTGTGTCTAACTTGGGGCGAAGGTAATGTCAAGGCATTGTTCTTGATGAGAGTGGGATGATTATTTTTAGCACATATTTGCATAAACATTGGATTCATTTTCCTAATTTTCATTCGAAATACTGAATCACTCACACTAACCCATACCCTACTAGACTCTATATTCTGACTCCTAATCCTAATATAATGGAGAAAAATAACCCAAAATGAATAGACATACAAGCATTTCAGAGGAGGCATGGTGTATAATTGGACTTGCCTTTTGCATTATGTAGAATTGGAGTTATAAATCTAGTCAATTTTTTGTTGAAATAGTTCTCCATGTGATTTTTTTAACTTTTGTTGTTTGTTGTTCAAAACATTATATAGTTCTTGATATATCATATTTCACACTTTGATTCAAGTGAGTTATGAACTCCCATTTTTATCCCGTATATAGTTTGCAAAATCATATCAGTTACGCATCCATTGATTTACATATTGCCATACTAGTGTCTGTTGTATTTTGCTGCCTTTCCTATCCTCTACTATCCCCCCTCCCCTCCCCTCCCCTCCCATCTTCTCTCTCTACCCCCTATACTGTAATTTATTTTTCCCCCTTGTATTTTTCCCTTTCCCCTCACTTCCTCTTGTCCGTAATTTTGTATAACCCTGAGGGTTTTCTTCCATTTCCATGTAATTTCCCTTCTCTCTCCCTTTCCCTCCTACCTCTCATCCCAGTTTAATGTTAATCTTCTTCTCATGCTCTTTATCCCTACTCTGTTCTTTGTTACTCTCCTTATATCAAAGAAGACATTTGGCATTTGTTTTTTAGGGATTGGCTTCCTTCACTTAGCATAATCTGCTCTAATGCCATTCATTTCCCTGCAAATTCTATGATTTTGTCATTTTTTAATGCTGAGTAAAACTCCATTGTGAATTAATGCCACATTTTTTAACCATTCATCTATTGAAGGACATCTAGGTTGGTTCCACACTCTTGCTATTGTGAATCGTGCTGCTATGAACATCAATGTAGCAGTGTCCATGTACCATGCTCTTTTTAGGTCTTTATGAAATAGACCGAGAAGAGTAGTAGCTGGGTCAAGTGGTGGGTTCCATTTCAAGCTTTCCATGAAATCTCCATACCGCTTTCAAAATTGGCTGCACCAATTTGCAGCCCCACCAGAAATGTACATGTGTACCCATTTACACACATCCTCGCCAAAACTTGTTGATGTTTGACTTCATAATGGCTGTCAATCTTACTGGAGTGAGATGGTATCTTATGGTGGTTTTGATTTGCATTTCTCTGACTGCTAGAGATGGTGAGCATTTTTTCATGTACTTGTTGATTGATTGTATTCCTCCTCTATGAAGTGTCTGTTCAGGTCCTTGGGCCATTTGTTGATTGGGTTATTTTTTATCTTATTGTCTAATTTTTGAGTTCTTTGTATACTCTGGATATTAGGGCTCTATCTGAAGGGTGAAGAGTAATGATTTGTTCCCAGGATGTAGGCTCCCTATTTACCTCTCTTATTCTTTCTTTTGCTGAGAAAAAAAAATTAAGTTTGATTAAGTCCCATTTCTTTATTCTTGTTATTAATTCTTGTGCTATGGGTGTCCTATTGCGGAATTTAGAGCCAGACCCCACAGTATGTAGATCGTAGCCAACATTTTCTTCTATCACACGCCGTGTCTCTGATTTGATATCAAGCTCCTTGATCCATTTTTTGTTAACTTTTGTGCATGTCGAGAGGAAGGGATTCAGTTTCATTTTTTTCATATGAATTTCCAGTTTTCCCAGCACCATTTGTTGAAGATGCTATCCTTCCTCCATTGCATGCTTTTAGCCCCTTTATCAAATATAAGATAGTATGTAGTTTTTTGGATTGGTTTCTGTGTCCTCTATTCTGTACCATTGGTCCACCCGCCTGTTTTGGTACCAGTACCATGCTCTTTGTGTTACTATTGCTCTGTAGTATAGTTTGATGTGTGGTATCGCTATACCGCCTGATTCACACTTTCTGCTTAGCATTGTTTTTGCTATTCTGGGTCTTTTATTTTTCGATATGAATTTCATGATTGCTTTCTCTATTTCTACATGAAATGCCGTTGGGATTTTGATTGGCATTGCGAACTATAGAGAACTTTTGGTAATATCGCCATTTTGATTATGTTAGTTCTGCCTATCCATGAACAAGGTATATTTTTCCATCTTCTAAAATCTTCTTCTATTTCTCTCTTTAGGGTTCTGTAGTTTTCATTGTATAAGTTTTTCACCTCTTTTGTTAGGTTGATTCCCAAGTATTTTATTTTTTCTGAGGATATTGTAAATGGAGTGGTTGTCCTCATTTCCATTTCAGACAATTTTTCGCTGATATACAGGAATGCCTTTGATTTGTGCATTTTGATTTTACATCCAGCCACTTTGGTGAATTCATTTATTATCTCTAATAGTTTCTTTGTAGACCCTTTTGGGTCTGCTAGGTATAGAATCATGTCATCTGCAAATAGTGATAATTTAAGTTTTTCTTTTCCTATTTTTATGCCTTTAATTTCTTTTATCTGTCTAATTGCTCTGGCCAGTGTTTCTAGAACTATGTTGAACAGAAATGGTGAGAGAGGGCATCCCTGTCTTGTTCAAGATTTTAGAGGGAATGCCTTCAATGTTTCTCCATTCAGAATGATGCTAGCCTGAGGCTTAGCATAGATTGCTTTTACATTATTGAGGTAGGTTCCTGTTATCCCTAGTTTTTCTAGAGTTTTGAACATAAAGGGATGCTGTACTTTGTTGAATGCTTTTTCTGCATCTATCGAGATGATCATAAAGTTCTTATTTCTAAGTCTATTGATGTGGGAAATAACATTTATTGATTTCTGTATATTGAATGAACCTTGCATCCCATGGATGAATCCTACATGCTCATGGTGCACAATTTTTTGATATGTTTTCGTATCCGATTCACCAGAATTTTATTGAGGACTTTTGCACCTAGGTTCATTAGAGATATTGGTCTGTAGTTTTGCTACTTTATAGTGAGTTTCTCTGGTTTAGGAATCAGGGTGATGTTGGCCTCGCAGAATGAATTTGGAAGTTCTCCCTCTTTTTCTATTTCCTAAAATAGCTTGAAAAGTATTGGTATTAATTCCTCTTTAAATGTTTTTTAAAACTCCACTGTATACACATCCGGTCCTGGGCTTTACTTAGTTGATAGTCTTTGGATGGTTTCTTCTATTTCCTCCATTGATATTGGTCTGTTTAGGTTGTCCATATCCTCCTGACTCAATCTGGGCAGATCAGATGACTTAAGAAATTTATCGATGCCTTCACTATCTTCTATTTTATTGGAGTATAAGGATTCAAAATATTTTCTGATTATCTTCCGTATTTCTGAAGTGTCTGTTGTGATATTGTCTTTTTCATCCCGTATGCTAGTAATTTGAGTTCTCTCTCTTCTTCTCTTCATTAAAATGTCTAAGGTTCTGTCGATTTTATTTATTTTTTGAAAGAACCAACGTTAAGTTTTGTCAATTTTTTCAATTGTTTCTTTTGTTTCGATTTCATTAATTTCAGCTCTGCTTTTAATTATTTCTTGCCTTCTACTTCTTTTTCTGTTGTTTTCTTCTTCTTTTTCTAGGGTTTTGAGATGAAGTATGAGATCATTAATTTGTTGGTTATTTTCTTTTTTTAAGGAATGAATTCCAAGCAATGAAATTTCATCTTAAAACTGCTTTCAATGTGTCCCATAGATTTTGATATGTTGTGTCTGTGTTTTCATTTATCTCTAAGAATTTTTTAATTTCCTCCTTGATGTCTTCTAAAACCCATTGATCATTCAGTAACCTATTGTTTATTCTCCAAGTGATGCATGATTTTTCTTTACTTCTTTTATCATTGATTTTCAGTTTCATTCCATTATGATCAGATGAGATGCATGGCATTATCTTTACTCCTTTATATTGTTTAAGAATTGCCCTGTGATGTAATATATGATCTATTTTGAGAAGGATCCATGTGCTGCTGATAAAAAGGTGTAACTGCTTGATGTTGGGTGATTTATTCTGTATATGTCAATTAAGTCTATGTTATTAATTGTGTTATTGAGTTCTATAATGTTGCCTCAATCTAACATTACAAAAGAGCAGGGACAGAGTTCGCCTTACAATAAAGGAATTTAGGTTATCTGCAAACTACTGAGAACCTCAAAGTTCCATGCAGAAATGATCCCTGGAGAAGATGTAGGCAGCTATGAAGGACCTGAGAGAGCAAAAGCCATTTTCCATGGCAAACGACCTGGACAGGAAAAAGGGATGTGTCTGAATCAGCCTCTCTCTTCTTAATATAGAGAAGATGGACCAAACCAGCCCTGCGTGTACAGCTGTTCCCACGTGCCTATTGTTGATATTCCATTCTAAGTAGTCAAATTTTCACAGGAAGTAGGGGCAGCCTCCATCTCATGGGACCCATGGAAGCAACTGTTAGGACAAAGTGGTTGCCAAGGCAGCGACCTCATTCAGTTCCTGAAGGAAGTGACCTACCTAACTTCCTTGGTGACGGAACTCTATGATCTTGGGATCCAAGAAGCCAGGTACCCAGAGCCAGTCGCAGTACCAGTCCCAGTGGGCCCACTTTTTTGGATTTACAAAGTACAGAGTCAGACTTTCTTGGTAACTACTGATGTGAGGAGGGCCAATTGCCAGTAGAGCTCTGAAGAGGGTCTTTTCCTGAGATTGCAGGTAGTGGCTAACCGCTGACTCCTCACAGTTTTACAGAGTTGGCAAAGGACACCAGATCTGAGACATGACAGGCCATTTCGGGGGGAAAATATTATGGCCCACCAGTCAGAGGACACTCCAGATAGTCACAGTCCTACTTGGGGGAAGGAGGTGCCATTGTGGGTGTGGGTGTGAGTTTGTGGTGTACCAGACAGTGCCTTGATTAAATGGGTTTAAGGAAAATTGTGCAGAACAGAGTTGCCAGTAAGTTGGACCCTCCTGAGTAGTGGGGCCAAAGCTGTGGTGTGCAGGTGTGTGATAAATCATCTGTGGTGGGGCCATGTGGATTTGCCATTGATTTTCAAATGGATTGACACTGACACGGTGCAGTGAGGAGACCCTTGAATGTAAAGGCATCTTGTTATATGGATAGTTTTCAGGGCAATGTGCAGAATCAGGTTGCTATGGACAAGGGGGCAAGCTATGTGGGAATGAAGCCTGATTGTTGCATTCTCTTGCAGACCCTGAAAAACCACACGTGACAGAACTCCCTCCAGCACTGTGTCCCAGTTGAACTCCTTGTATTTCATAAAGTAAATACCAAACTCCCAGTGCAGCAGCAGGAAAAAACCACGAAAAGTTGAGGATGACCAAAAAGCTTCACTGTCCACACGGGGAGACACTTAGCCTCCAGTGGCCACAATTTACCTACAAAGTGAGAATTCAGCACTGCTGCCTCATGTGCATTGGAAAATAAGAAAGAATGTCCTCCAGGAAACATAGATGCAGACCCAGCTTTGATGGTCTCTATACAAAGGAAGCTAAAACTCCTTACAACAACATATATTTCAAGTGCCCATCCTCAGAGGTAGTTTCTCAAGAATTTTTTTTTAGGCCAGCAGACCTCCATATTTCTGGAGTGTTTACCCTGTCCCTTACGTTGGAAGACTCCTCTATTACATCCAAGTTTGTGAACTCCTGAGCATTTTCTATTCCAGATATATATTCACAGAATTTCTAACTCTTCTCCTCTAATTGTTTCTTATTTGGGGCGAAGGTGACGTGAAGGCATTGTTGTGGATGAGAGTTGGAAGATTTTCATGTAGCACATGTTTGCATACACATTGGATTCATTTTCCTATTTTCCATTCGAAATACTGAATCTCTGACACTAACGTATACCCTACTAGACTCAGACTACTATTCCTAATATGATGGAGAAAAATAACCCAAACAGAATAGAAATACAAGAAGTTCAGAGGAGGCATGGTGTATAGTTGGACTTCCTTTTGCATGATAAAGTGTAGGTGTTATAAATCTAGTCAATTTTTATTGAAATAGTTCTCCATGAGTTTTTTTTCCTTTAATTTTTATTGTTGGATCTTCAAAGCATTACATAGTTCTTGACATATCATACTTCACACTTTGATTCAAGTGGGTTATGAACTTCCATTTTTCCCCGTATACAGATTGCAGCATCCCATTGGTTACCCATCCACTGTTTTACATATTGCTATAGTGTCTGTTGTATTCTGCTGTCTTTCCTATCTACTATCTCCCATCCCCTTCCCTCCAATCTTCTCTCTCTACACCACCTACTGTAATTTATTTCTTCCCCTTGTTTTATTCCCCTTTCTTCTCATTTCCTCTTGTATTTAATTTTGTATAACCATGAGGATCTCCTTCCATTTCCATGCAATTTCCCTTCTCTTTCCTTTCATTCCCACCTGTCACCCCTGTTTAATGTTAATCTTCTTCTCATGCTCTTCCTCCCAACTCTGTTCTTAGTTACTCTCGTTATATCAAAGAAAACATTTGGCATTTGTTTTTTAGGCTTTTGCTCTCTTCACTTAGCATAATCTGTTTAATGCCATCCATTTCTCTGCAAATTTTATGATTTTGTCATTTTTTAATGCAGAATAATACACCATTGTGTATAAATGCCACAATTTTTTTTTATCCATTCATCTTTTGAAGGGCACCGAGTTTGGTTCCACAGTCTTCCTATTGTGAATTGTGCTGCTAGGAACATCGATTTATCAGTGTCCCTGTACGATGCTCTTTTTAGGTCTTTAGTGAATAGACTGAGAAGAAAAATAGCTGGGTCAAATGATGTTTCCATTCCCAGCTTTCCAAGAAATCTCCATACTTCTTTCCAAATTGGCTGCACCAATTTGCAGTCCCACCAGCAATGTACAGGTGTACCCTTTTCCCCACATCCTCGCCACCACTTGTTGTTGTTTGACTTCATATTGGCTGCCACTCATACTGGAGCGAGATGGTAACTTAGGGTGGATTTGTTTTGCATTTCTCTGACTGCTAGAGATGGTGAACATTTTTTCATGGACTTGTTGATTGATTGTATGTCCTCCTCTGAGAAGTGTCTGTTCAGGTCCTTGGCCCATTTGTTGATTGCATTATTCGTTTTCTTATTGTTTAATTTTTTGAGTTCCTTGTATACTTTGGAAATTAGGGCTCTCTCTGAAGTGTGAGGAGTAAGATTTGTTCCCAGGATGTAGGCTCTCTAATTACCTCTCTTATTGTTTTTGTTACTGAGAAAAATCTATTTAGTTTGAGTAAGTCCCATTTGTTCATTCTAGTTATTAACTCTTGTGCTATGGGTGTCCTATTGAGGAATTTGGAGCCCGACCCCACAGTATGTACATCGTAGCCAAGGATTTCTTCTATCAGAAGCCGTGTCTCTGATTTGATATCAAGCTGTTTGATTAATTTTGACTTAACTTTTGTGTATGGCGAGAGAAAGGGATTCAGTTTCATTTTGTTACATATGGAACTCCAGTTTTCCCAGCACTAGTTTTTGAAGATGCTATCCTTCCTCCATTGCATGCTTTTAGCCCCTTTATCAAATATAAGATAGTTGTGGTTTTGTGGATTTGTTTCTGTGTCCCCTATTATGTACCATTAGTCCAACCACCTATTTTGGTACCAGTACTATGCTCTTTTTGTTAGTATTGCTCTGTAGTATAGTTTGAGGTCTGGTATCGCTCTACCGCCTGATTCACACTTCCTGCTTAGCATTGTTTTTGCTATTCTAAGTCTTTAATTTTTCCATATGAATTTCATTATTGTTTTATCTATTTCTACAAGAAATGCCGTTGTGATTTTGATTGGCATTGCATTAAACCTACAGAGAACTTTTGGGAATATCGCCATTTTGATGATGTTAGTTCTGCGTATCCATGAACAGGGTATATTTTTTCATCTTCTAAGATCTTCTTCTATTTCTCTCTTTAGGGTTCTGTAGTTTTCATTGTGTAAGTCTTTCACCTCTTTTGTTAGGTTGATTCCCAAGTATTTTATTTTTTTGAGGATATTCTGAGTGGAGTGGTTTCCTCATTTCCATTTCAGAGGATTTGTCACTGATATACAGGAATTACTTTGATTTATGCGTGTTGATTTTATATCCTGCCACTTTGCTGAATTCATTTATTAGCTCTAATAGGTTTTTGTAGACCCTTTTGGGTCTGCTAGGTACATAATCATGTCAGCTACAAATAGTGATAATCTAAGTTCTTCTTTTCCTTTTTTTTACGCCTTTAATTTCTTTCATTTTTCTAATTGCTCTTGCCAGTGTTTCGAAAACTATGTTGAACAGAAGTGTTGAGAGAGGGCATCCCTATCTTGTTCCAGATTTTAGAGAGAATGCCTTCAGTTTTTATCAATTTAGAATGATGCTGGCCTGAGGCTTAGCATAGATTGCTTTTACAATATTGAGGTATGTTCCTATTATCCCTAGTTTTTCTAGAGTTTTGAACAGAATGGGTTGCTGTACTTTGTCGAATGTTTTTTTCTGCATATATCGGGATGATTATATGGTTCTTATTTTTAAGTCTATTGAAGTGGTGAATAACAATTATTGATTTCCATATATTGAACCAGCTTTGCAGCCCAGGGATGAATCCTACTTGATCATGTTGCACATTTTCTTAATAATTTTTTGTGTCTGATTTGCCAGAATTTTATTGAGAATTTTTGCATCTAGGTTCATTAGAGATATTGGTCTGTAGTTTTGTTTCTTTGAAGTGTCTTTGTCTGGTTTAGGAATCAGGGTAATATTGGCCTCCTAGAATAAAATTGGAAGTTGTCCCTCTTTTTCTATTTCCTGAAATATCTTGAAAACTATTGGTATTAGTTCCGCTTTAAAGGTTTTGTAAAACTCTGCTGTATATATATCCAATCCTAGGCTTTTCTTAGTTGGTAGTCTTTGGATGATTTCTTCTGTTTCCTCAATTGATATTGGTCTGTTTAGGTTATCTATATCCCCCTGACTCAATCTGGGCAGATCATATGACTTAAGAAATTTATTGATGCCTTCACTATCTTCTAATTTATTGGAGTATAAGGATTCAAAATAATTTCTGATTATCTTCTGTATTTCTGATGTGTCTGTTATGATATTGCCATTTTCATCCTGTATGCTAGTAATTTGAGTTCTCTCTCTTCTTCTCTTCCTTAACATGGCTAAGGGTCTGTCGATTTTATTTATTTTTTCAAAGAATCAACTTTTAGTTTTGTCAATTTTTCAATTGTTTCTTTTGTTTCAATTTTATTAATTTCAGCTCTGATTTTAACAATTTCTTGCCTTCTACTTCTTTTGCTGTTGTTTTCTCATGTTTTTCTAGAATTTTGAGATGAACTATGAGATCTTTTATTTATTGTCTTTTTCCTTTTTTAGGAAAGTACTCCAGGCAATGAATTTTCCTCTTAGAACTGCTTTCAATGTGTCCCCTAGATTCTGATATGTTCAGTCTGTCTTTTCATTTATCTCTAAGATATTTTTTATTTTCCTCCTAGATGTCTTCGATAACCCATTGATCATTCAGTAGTCTATTGTTCATTCTCCAAGTGATGGATGATTTTTCCTTCCTTCTTTTACCATTGATTTTCAGTTTCATTCCATTATGATCAGATAAGATGCCTTGTATTATCTGTACTCCTTCATATTTTCTAAGAGTTGCCCTGTGACATAATATATGATGTATTTTTGAGAGGTATCTATGTGTTACTGAGAAAAAAGTGTAACTGCTTGTTGTTTGGTGGTATATTCTATATATGTCAATTAAGTCCAATTTATTAATTGTGTTATTGATTTCTATTGTTTCCTTATTCACCTTTTGTTTGGAAGATCTGTCCAGTAGTGATAGAGGTGTGTTGAAGTCTCCCATGATTATTGTATGGTGGTCTATTAGACTCTTGAACTTGAGAAGAGTTTGCTTAGTGAACATAGATGCACCATTGTTTGGGGCATATACATTTATGATTGTTATGTCTTGTTGGTGTATGGTTCCCTTGAGCAGTATGTAGTGTCCCTCTTTATCCCTTTTGATAAACTTTGGCTTGAAATCTATTTTATTTTATATGACTATGGACACTCGTGCTTGTTTCTGAAGTCTATATGAGTGATATGATTTTTTTCAACTGTTCACCTTCAGTCTATGTACGTCTTTTCCAATCAATTGCATCTCCTGTAGGCAGCATATTGTTGGGTCTTGTTTTGTGATTCATTCTACTATCCTGTGTCTCTTAATTTGTGAGTTTAAGCCATTAACTTTTACGGTTATTATTGAGATATGGGTTGTTCTTCCAGCCATATTTGTTTATTTATGTTACTAAGCATGGTTTGTTTTTCTTTGATTATTTTCCCCCCTTTACTGTACTACCTCCCACTGTTGGTTTTCATTGTTATTTTCCATTTCCTCTTCCGATCATCTTTTGCCGAGGATGTTTTGAGGAGATGGTTTTCTAGCTGCAAATTCTTTTAAATTTTGTTTATCATGGAAGGTTTTAATTTCATCTTCCATCCTGAAGCTTAATTTCGCTGGATGCACAATTATTGGTTGAAACCCATTTTCTTTCAGCTTTGGAAAAATGTTATTCCAGGATCTTCTAGCTTTCAGAGTCTGTGTTGAAAGCTCAGCTGTTATAATGATTGGTTTACCGCTAAATATAATCTGCTTCCTTTCTCTTGTAGCTTTTAAAATCCTCTCCTTATTCTGTATGTTTGGCATCTTCATTATAATATGTCTAAATGTGGATCTCTTATGATTTTGCACATTCGGCATCCTGTAGGCTTCTAGGATTTGGGATTCTGTCTCATTCTTCAAGTCTGGGAAGTTTTTCCATATTATTTCATTGAATTGATTTCTCATTCCTTTGGTTTGGACCTCTATACCTTCCTGTATCCCAATGATTCTTAAGTTTGGTGTCTTTACGTTATCCCATATTTCTTGGATGTTCTGCTCATGGTTTCTTAACAGTCTTGCTAGCTGTCTCGGTTCTTTTCAAGTTGAAATACATTGTCTGATGTTCCATCTTCTAAGTGATCTCCTCTGCTGGTAGTATTCTCAATTGAGTTTTTAAGTTGGTTTATTGCTTCCTGCATTTCTATAATTTCTGTTTGTTTGTTTTTTATAACCTCTATCTCCCTGTATAGTTGATCTTTTGCTTCTTGGATTTGTTTATGTAATTCATTGTCAAAGTGATCTTTCATTGTCTGATTTTGCTGTCTAATGACTTCCTTGAGACTCCAGATCATCTGAAGCATGTATGTTTTGAATTCTTTATCTGACATTCCATCTGCTGCAGGTATTACCTCTTCTAATGTTCAGTTGACCTTCATTGCTTGTTGTCCTTTCTTTCCTTGTCTTTTCATACTGTTCGCGTATCTTTCTGTTTGTTCAAATTGTTGTGTTATTGAATTTTACCCCTAAATATTTATACTGCTCTTTTATAGTTGCAAAGTCTCCCTCACAGGCGCAGGCTGTGGCTCTGCCCCTCCTCCAAATAGGGCAATGTGCCTACCTCACCAGCAGGCTGCTTGGCCTGTTCTGCCAGTCGGTAGCAGGTCTTCCTACCTTGGAGGAGCGGGCAGCAGCTCTACCCCTCTGCTGGCGCTGGGCCTGTTCTGCCAGTGGGTCACAGGTCCACCTACCCTGCAGGTGCGGTTGTCGGCTCTGCCCCTCCGCATGACGCTGGGCCTCTTCTGTCTGTGGGTTGAAGGTCGGTCTACCTTGCAGCCGCGGGTGGCGGCTCTACTCCTTCCCAAACCGGGGTGATGTGTCTAACACGCTGGCAAGTCACAGGGCCTCTTGTGCCGGTGGGTCAGAAGTCCACCTGCCTTGCAGGCACAGGCGGCAGCTCGGACCCTCCCCCAACCTGGTGATGTGTCTACCACCCTGTAGGGCCCCTGGGCCTGGTCTGTCCATGTTCGCAGGTCCACCTACTTCGCAGGCGCGGGGGGCGTCTCTGCCCCTCTGAAGGCCGCTGGGCCTGTTCTGCCGGTGGGTTGCTGTTCACCAACCTTGACGTCGCAAGGGGCGCCTCTGCCCCACCGCGGTTTTCTGGGCCTGTTCTGCCTGTGGGTCACAGGTCCGCGTACCTTGCAGCCGGGCGGTGGCTCTGCCCTTTCCCCAACCAGTGCGATGTGTCTTTTACGATTGGCGGGCCACTAGGCCTGTTCTACCGGTGGGTGGAGGGTCCGCCTACCTTGCAGGTGCAGTTGGTGGCTCTGTCCCTCCTTCTATTCATGTGTATTTAAAGTTAACAAATATGTGAATTCCTGTCTCCATTTCTCTGTACCCTATTCAGCCCATGTATTTTTATATGCACATATACAATCCTACCTGGTATCACAAGTAAATACTTATGAGGTTGCTGACATGGCAGATACAAATTGTGAGAAGAGATCACTCCTCCTAAACGCTGTTGGAAATTAAAATTCAAACTATGGGTGAGCTTCCTAGTTGAACAACATTATACATAAATCTATGTTCAGTAAAATGAAGATTTTTGGATTTGTGGATGATATATATTTCATGATGTATTTCGATTGGCATATATTGCTACTTTTAAATGTCTGTGTGTGTGTGTGTGTGTGTGTGTGTGTGTGTGTAGGTATAAATATATATATATATATATATATATATATATATATATATATATATATTTACTGTCCAGATTTTTCAAAATATAAAATATATGTGTCTTATTATACACTCCCTCAATTCATTCATGTTCATGTATGTGGATTTATTATCAACTTTTCACAAGATTATTTTCAGAAATATTGATCCACCTGAAATACATATTTGTTTCCTAGTACTGAAAACTAACTACAGTGAATTGTGCATACAAATCCTAATATTTCTACAGTTACTGACCATGTTTAACATCAATGCAAGTAGATTCCTATGGGACATGATATGTATTTTGACGTTCATTTTTTTTCAACACTGGTAAATTACTATTTCTTCAGTTTATGCACATCATAGGGTATATATTTAATCCACAAGTTAGCAAATTTATATGAATTTTTTTCACTTTCCATCACATCCTGCTTCAGAACACATGTATTCCTCCATGTTTCTTGACTAGTCTTTTCATGAGACTTCTTTCTAAACACATAATTTTGGATTTCCATAACCACTATTGAGGCAAAAGTCACACACACTTCATGATAAACCATAACACTAATATTACCATTAGATGTATAACAGGTTGGAATGAATGTATGAATATCAATATAACATTTCCTATATATTTTCAGATATCAATTCAATCCATTATTTAAATTTGGAACCAGTTATATTATTTATTCAGAGTATGGTCTATTCATGCATTTTCTCTATATTCATATAACACAGACTACACCTATTTGTACCCCCAATACTAATTTATTCGTGTTCAAAATATTGCTCCTCAAAATGGTGGAAGAAATACTCATGTCACCTGTTCTATATATAAATTTTATCACAGTAATATTGTGGAAACAAAAAGCAAGGTCACACTTATGATTGTACCAAATCCTAAATGGAAAGTGAGCATGGATTACTAAAAACATCCATGTCCAGGTTGCCTAATGCTCTCAAATGTCAATCCTATTGGTGAATATATATTTGTTTATTCCTGAAATTACATATTCAACCTCAACCCTGTTGAAAATGTCTAATCCTATCACTCACTTTATACATTGCCTGATTTCCGAATGTCTTCATTGATATCTTTTTTTCTATATTATTTCCCCAGTTAATCATTGTGACCGACTCTTCAAATGTGCTGACATTTACTTTCACTCTCTACCCAAACCCGTATTGCTAAAGATCTTTTGGTCCAAATCCTATACACACTCTTCATTATAAACCTACCGAATATCATCTTAATCCACCAACTATCCCTTTTTGACTGGATGTTGTCTTTGACATTCAATCATCCAAGGGACAAGGTCCTATGACATTGTATATCGATTTATCTGAGACACCTGTGCAGAACATAATTTAAAGCTAAGAATCCAAATCATGGGCACAATGCCCTTCTGGGCTTTAAAAATTACCTAGATTTCTGTGTTCATACTTATATTTCACCTATATATTCTTGTAAATATTGCAAAATCACAATACCATTATTCATCCCGCAGAATGATTTCTAAACCAAATGGAACCTGTTATTAACCTTAACCATACAATGGTCCCTCAATCTAACTTTACAGAAGAGGAGGGACAGAATTGGTCTTCCAATATATAAATGTAGGGAATCTTCCAGCTACTTAGAACCTCAAAGTTCCATGCAGAAATGATCCCTGGAGAAGATGTAGGCAGCTATGAAGGACCTGAGAGAGCAGAACTCATCTTTCATGGACAAAAACCTGGTCAGGATGAAGGGATGTGTCAGAATCAGCCTCACTCTTCTTAATGTTGACAAGATGGACCAAACCAGGCCAGTGTGGAGAGCTGTTCCCGGGTGCCTATGGTTGATATACAATTCACAGTTGTGAAAGTGTCACAGGAAGTAGGGGCAGCCTCGTTCTCAGGAGAACCTTGGAAGCAAATGTTAGGACAAATTGGTTGCCAAAGCAGTGACCTCATTCAGTTCATAAAGGAACTGACCTTCTTCACTTCCTTGGTGATAGAACTCTCTGAAATTGGGATCCAGGAAGCCATGCACCCAGAGCCAGTCCCAGTACCATTCCCATTGGGCTCACATGTTTGGATTTTCCAAGAACAGAGTCAATCTTTCTTGGTACCTACTGATATGAGGATGGCCAAATTTCAGGAGAGCTCTGCAGAGGGGCCTTTCCTGAGAAAGCAGGTAGTGGCTCACCGCTGGCTCCTGACAACTTCACAGAGTTGTCCAATGAGATCAGATTTGAGACAGGACAGGCCATTTCAGGGAAACGTAGTATGGCCCACCAGTCAGAGGACACTCTGGATAGTCACAGACCTACTTGGGGAAAGGAGGTGCCTTTGTGGGTGTGGGTGTGAGTTTGTGGTTTTGTCTCATGTTCTAAGAATAGGTAGGAAAGGAGGTTTATTTGGTTTGGAGTGGACTGTTTCTAGTAAGTCTTTTGATAAGGTGAGTGTTTCTATGTCTGTGTATCCCACTGTGTTCATGGTTGTAGATATTAGAAAATAGAATGCATCAATGGATGTGTCCTCTTTAGTAGAAAGCTTCCCAGCATTCATCCTGCCCGATTGATGAATGGACTGTCGCTTCCCTTATGGATGGGCAACACCTACTATTTTCCTAAGGTCCTGTTTTCTTCCTGATTCTGTCCACTCTCCGGAATTGGCTCATGGTTTTGTGTCCAAAAGATGTACCACCTCCAAGCTCTGTGACATAGCCATGTACTGAATAGCTAAAGGAATGGCGAGCATCTCAGAAACCTCAGATACCAGAGTGACGTGGAAAGCCTCAGTGGAGTAACCCTGCTTTGGGCCTTTTGCTAACCAATTCTTCTCTTCCACTGAATGTGAGGAAGGTCTTGGCCTCAGGCCACTCCTTTGTGAAGCCTGAAGAAAACAGTTTTCAAATGGAAATGAATGGGCATCACCTGTGGCTCTTTGTGAATTGCTTTGGAAACGGATATGTCTGAATCATCCTCTTGGCCCTGTGTGAGGCTGTGGCTTAGATCTCAGCACCTGTTGGATCAAAAGAAAGATCCCATGTGTGCATCCAAAACCAAAATGGAAAAAGATCAGTCATTGTTGATGAAGTCTCTCGCCTTCCTCTGTTAGGTTCCTGACCTCCATCAAGTGAGAATAGTGATCCTTTGAAACAAATGAGTTCTTCAAAGCACTGCAGAGGCTAGCCCATACATGCTTGTGTTTTGTCATGTCTCCAAATCACATAAAGAATCTATACCCGACAGTCAGTAGGCCTCAAATTGGAGAAGCAGAGCAGTATTAATGGAAGGCATATATGATCCCTCCTGGTTCACAGGAGGGGTGTTCAGGCCACCCTGATTTTAGGGAAAAGACGGGCAATGTCTTGGGCTTCGCCCCTCATGGAAAACTCCAGCCAGAGGTAATGAGTAGTGTCTATATGGAAGAAGATGAGGGCCATGTGGGAGTGTTTTGGTTTTAATTGTGGTCATTTGTGTGGCGGTTGGAAGAGATGACTGGGTCCACCTGGGCTTGAACTCTGCTGTGATTCCACTTAGAGACTGAGATCTGGAACTGACCTCACAGAAATATTGCCATGAATTGTGTTGTGGTTTTAGGAGACCACACATGACATTCGCCCTTGGAACATGAGATCTATGCCCAGGGTGGCTTTCCACAAAAAACTGGGAATCTCAGACAGGATATCCCATGATTTTATTCTGAAAGACTTGCCAGCCATAGTTGAGAGTCAAAACATACATAGACCTCACATTGTAGACCTAAATGGGCCTGGCTTCATTTGACCTTTTGGCCACTTTTTGAGAAGCCGTGCTTTGGAGAGTTTTCCAGAGCTTTCATTGAAATGAGCTTCCTAAACATTTAATGGTTTCTGAATGAATTGAAAACCACAGTGCTTCCAATTTTATCCTTGAAAAATGGATAGATAAATACCACGAAATTTTTAAATTTCCCATGACAAGGTGGCACTGGAGCACCTTTTAATGTCCTGTTCCTGATCAAGAGTGTACTAGACAGTGCCTTGATGGTGTAGAACTGAGATGCCAGGAAGTTGGAGCACGCTAAGTAGTGGGGTTAGAGCAGTGGTGGGGAGGTGTGTGATTAACCATGCATGGTGGGTTCATGGGGATCTGCCATTACCCTACAAGTGGATTGTGACTGACATGGTGCAGCCAGCAGACCCTTTTATGTAAAGGCATCTTTTTATATTGAGAGGTTTCAGGGCATTGTTCAGAATCGGGTTGCTATGGTCAATGGGGAAAACTATGTGGGATAGAAGCCTGTTCTGTGCATTCTCTTGCAGACCCTGAAAAACCACACATGACCGAACTCCCTCCAGCACTGTGTTCCAGTTGAACTCCTTGTATTTTGTGAAGCAAATACCAAACTCACATTGCAGCAGCAAGAAACACCACGACAAGTGGAGGATGACCAAAAGACTTCACAGTCCACACGGAGACAGACTTAGCCCCCAGTGGCCACAGTTTACCTACAAAGAGAGAATTCCGCACTGCTCCCATATGTTCATTAGAAAATAAGAAACCATGTCCTCCAGGTCACTTAGATACATGCCCAGCTTTGATGGTCTCTCTACAAAGGAAGCTAAAGCTCCTGAAAACAACAAATATTTCAAGTGCCCAAACTCAGAGGCAGTTTCTCAAGAAGTCTTTAGTCCAGCAGAGCTCCATGTTTGTGGAGTATTTAACCTGTCCCTTACTTTTGGAAACTCCTCTACCACCTTCATGGTTGTAAACTCTTAAGCATATTCCATTCCAGATATGTATTCACAGATTTTCTAACTCTTCCACTCTAATTGTGTTTTACTTGGGGCGAAGGTAAAGTCAAGTCATTGTTCTGGATGAGAGTGGGAAGATTTTTATGTAGTACATATTTACATATACATTGAATTTATTTTCCTATTTTCCATTCATAATACTGAACCCTGACATTAACCCATAACCTACTAGACTCTGACTACTAATTCAAATATGATGGAGAAAAATAACCCAAACAGAATAGAAATAAAAGCAGTTCAGAGGAGGCATGGTGTATACTTGGACTTGCCGTTTACATTATATAGGGTAGTAGTATTAAATCTACTCAATTTTTTGTTGAAATAGTTCTCCATGTGATTTTAAAGTTAACAAATAGGTGAATTCCTCTCTCCCTTTCTCTGTAGCCAATTCAGCACATGTATTTTCATATGCACATATAGAATCATACCTGTTATCACATGTACATTCTTGTGAGGTGGCTGACTGGGCAGATACAAATTGGGATAACAGATCACTCCTCCTAAACCCAGTTAGAACTGAAAATTCAACCTATGGGTGAGCTTCGTAGATAAACAACATGATAAATAAATCTATGATCAGTAAAATGAATATTTTTGGATCATTGGATGATATATATTTCATGATGAATTTTGATTGGCATATATGTTGCTACTTTTTATTTTCAGAATATGAAATATATGTGTCTTATTGTACACTCCCTAAGTTCATTCATATTCACTGTATGTGGATTTATAAACAAATTTTCAAATTTTTATTCTCAGAAAAATTCATCTACCTGAAATACATATTTGTTTCTTAGAACTGAAAACCAACTTCAGTGAATGGTGCATACGAATCCTAATATTTCTACAGTAACTGACACAGTTTAACATCAATGCAAGTAGATTCCTATGAGACATGATGTGTATTGTGATGTTTATTTTTAGTCAACACTGGTACATTACTATTTCTTCAGTTGATGCCCATCATAAGATATATATTTCATCCACAAGTTAGCAAATTTAAAGGCATTTGTTTCAATTTCAATAACTTCTTGCTTCAGAAAACATGTATTCCTCCTTGTTTCTTGACTGGTCTTTTCATAAGACTTCTTTCTAAACACATTATTTTCGTTTTCCATAATCACTTTTGAAGCAAAACTCACACACTCTTCATGATAAAACATAACCCTAATATTACCATTAGAAGTATAACTGGTTGGAATGAATGATTGTATATCAATATAAGAATTCCTGTATATTTTCCAATATCAATTCAATCTTTTATTTAAAGTGGAACCAGTTATATTATTTATTCATAGTATGGTCTATTCTTGCATTATCTCTATATATTCATAGACACAGGGTACACCTATTTGTACCCCCATACTCATTTATACACCTCAAAAATATTGCTCCCAGAAATGGTGGAAAAATTATTCATGTCACCTGATCTACATATACATTTTATCACAGTAGTATTCTGGACACAAAATGCAAAGGTCACATTTCTGATTGTACCAAAGCCTAAATTTATAGTGAGCATGTATTTCTAAAACATCCATGTCCAGGTTGCCTAATGCTCTCAAATGTCAATCCAATTGGTGACTACATATGTGTTTCTTCCTAAGATTATATATTCAAACTCAACCCTGTTGAAAATGTCTAATCCTATCACTCACTTTTACTTTGCCTGATATCCAAAAGTCTCTACTGATATATGCTTTCCTACATAATTTCCCAGGTTCATGATTTTGACTGACTGTTCATATGTGCTGACATTTACATTCACTTTCTACCTGAAACCCAATTTCTAAATAACTTTTGGTCCAAATCCTATACTCACTCTTCTTTCTGAATATACCTACTATCTCCCAAATCCTACTGACTATCCTTTTTTGAATTGGTGTTCTCTTCGACATTCAATCACCCAAGGTACAAGGTCCAATGCCAATGTATATTAATTTATCTGAGACATCTGTGCAGGACATAATTCAGAGCTAAGTCTCCCAATCAAGGGCCTCATACTTTTCTGGGCTTCAAATCTTTCTTAGATTTCTGTTTACATACAGTGTGACCAGGAAAGTCTCAGTGGAGAAACCCTGCTTTGGGCCTTTTGTTTACCTATTGTTCTTTTGCCCTGAATGTCAGGAAGGTCTTTGCCTCAGGCCACACGTTTGTGAAGCCTGAAGAAACAGTTTTCAAATGGAAATGAATGGGCATCCCCTGTGGCTCTTTGCTTAATTGCTTTGTAAAGATATGTGTCTGAATCAGCCTCTTAGCCCTCTGTGAGGCTGTGGCTTATATTCTCAACTCCTGATTGATGTAAAGAAAGATACCACGTGTGCATCCAAAATCAAAATGGCAAAAATTGCAGTCATTGTGGATGAAGCCTCTCGCCTTCCTCTGTAAGGTTTCTGACCTCCATCAAGTGAGAATAGGGATCCTTTGATCAAATGAATTCTTCAAGGCCCTGCAGAGGGTAGCCCATAGGTGCTTGGGTTTTCTCATGAGTCCAGTTCACATAAAGAATCTAAACCCCACAGTCAGAGACCTCAAGTTGGAGAAGTGGAAAAGTATTAATGGCAGGCCTATTTGAACACTCCTGGTTCACAGGAATGATGTCGAGGCCACAGTGACTTTAGACAAATGAGAGGCAAGGGAGCATTTTTTGGACACTGTCTTTGGTTGCACCCCTAGTGGAAAACTCCAGCCAAAGTTTATGATGAGTGTCTATATGGAAGAAGATTAGGGCCGTGTGGAGTGTTTTGGATTTAATTGTGGTCATTTGTGTGGTGGTTGGAAGAAATGACAAGGTCCACCTGGCCTTGAACTCTGGTGTGATTCCTCTTAGAGACTGAGTTCTTGAACTGACATCAGAGAAGTATTGCCATGAATTGTGTTGGGATTTTAGGAGGCCAAGCATAAGAGTCGCCCTTGGAAACTGAGATCTAGGCCCAGGTTGGCTTTCCACATATCACTGGGAATCTCAGCCAGGATACCAAATGAATTTATTCTGAAAAACTTGGCAGCCATAGCTGAGAGTCAAATATCACACGGACCTCACATTGTAGACCTCAATAGGCCTGGCTTCATGTGACCTTTTGGCCATTCTTTGGGAAGCCTTGCCTGTGAGAGTTCTCCAGAGCTTTCATTGAAATGAGCTTCCTCACCATTTAACGGTTCCTTAATATATTGAAACCCACAGTGCCTCCAACATCATCCTTGAAAAATGGCTAGATAGATACCATAATTTTTTTCAAATTCCCATGACCAGGTAGCACTGGAGAACCTTTGGATGTCCTGGTGTTGATCTTGATTATGCCAGACAGTGCCTTGATTGACTGGGTTACATGAAAATGGTGTAGAACAGAGATGCCAGTAAGTTGGAGCCGGCTGAGTAGTGGGGCTAGAACATTGCTGGGCAGGTGTGTGATAAAACATGTGGTGGGGCAATATGGATCTCTTTTTGGCTTCCAAATGGCTTGTGACTGACATGGTGCAGACAGAAGACCCTTCTTTGTAAAGGCATCTTGTTATATGGAGAGGTTTCAGGGCAATGTTCAGAAACAGGTTGCTTTGGTCAAGGGAGCAAACTATGTGGGATAGAAGCCTGGTTGGTGCATTCTCCTGCAGACCCTGACCCACCACTCAGACAGAAATCCCTCCAGCACTGTGACACAGTTGAACTCCTTGTATTTTGTGAAGCAAATACCAAACACCCAGTGCAGCAGCAAGAGACACCACAAAAATTGCAGGATAACCAAATGGCTTCACAGTCCACACGGGGAGAAACTTAGGCTCCAGTGTCCACAGGTTACCTACTAAAAGGGAATTCAGCACTGCTTCCTCATTTTCATTGGAAAATAAGAAACCATGTCCTCCAGGTCACATAGATGCACACCCAGCTTTGATTGTCTCACTACAAGGGAAGCTAAAGCTCCTGACAAGTACATATATTTCAAGTGCCCAACCACACAGGCAGTTTCTCAAGAAGTCTTTAGGCCAGCAGAGCTCCATGTTTGTGGAGTGTTTACCATGTCCTTTACATTTGGAAACTCCTCTACCACCTCCAAGGTTTCAAAACCTTGAGCATATTCCATTCCAGATATGTATTCACTGACTTTCTAACTCTTCTCCTCTAATGGTGTTTTAGTTGGGGTGAAAGTACTGTCAAGGCATTATTCTGGATGAGAGTGGGAACATTTTTTTGTAGCACATATTTACATACACATTGGATTCATTTTCTAATTTTCCATTCCAAATATTGAATCCCTGACACTAACCCGTAACCTACTACACTCTGACTACTAATCCTAATAAGATGGAGAAAAATAACCCAAACAGAATAAAAATACAAGCATTACAGGAGGCATGGTGTATAGTTGGACTTGCCTTTTGCCTTAATTATGGTAGGAGTTATAAATCTAGTCAATTTTTTGTTGAAATCGTTCTACATGTTTTTTTAAAGTAAACCATTCTGTGAATTCCTGTCTCCCTTTCTCTGTAGCCTATTCACCACCTGTATTTTTATATGCACACATAGAATCCTACCTGGGACCACACGCACATTCTTGTGAGGTGGCTAACTTGGCAGATACAAATTGTAAGGGATCACTCTTCCTAAACGATGTTGGAACTGAAAATTCAAATTATGTGTGAGCTTTCTACTTGAACAATATTATTCATAAATCCATGTTCAGTAAAATAAATATTTTTGGATCTGTCGATGATATATATTTCATTATAAATTTTGATTGGCATATATATTGCTATTTTTAATGTATCTCTGTGTGTGTGTATCTATATATCTATATATCTATATCTATATATCTATCTATATATATCTATATCTATCTATCTATCTATATATCTATATCTATCTATATCTATCTATCTATATATATATATATATATATATATATATATATATATATATATACATATATTTATATATACACTCTCCAGATTTTTCAAAATATGAAATGTGTGTCTTATTTTACACTCACCAAATTCATTCATATTCATGTATGTGGATTTATAATCAACTTTTCACAAGGTTATTCTTAGAAATATTCATTCACCTGAAATACATATTTGTTTCCTAGTACTGAAAATAATTCAGTGAATGGTGCATACAAATCCTAATATTTCTACAGTAACTGACCCAGATTAACATCAATGCAAGTAGATTCCAATCAGACATGATGTGTATTTTGACGTTCATTTTTATTCAACACTGGTAGATTACTATTTCTTTAATTTATGCACATCATAGGATATATATTTCATCCACAAGTTAGGAAATTTATAGGCATTTCTTTCACTATCAATCACTTCCTGCTTCAGAACACATGTATTCCTCCATATTTCTTGACTGGTCTTTTCATGAGAAAAGGGACGGACAAGGCAAGACAAGGCACCTAAGATAGCACCGAAGACAGGGAAACAGTCCTATTTGGACTGTTGTCCAGAGCTTTCATTGAAATGAGCTTCCTCACCATTTAACGGTTTAGAGGGCATTGCTTCTGTTGTAATCAATTAATCCCCTGAAACCCAAGTTTAGGTTGTTTCACAATTTTGTACCCAACATGTAAGGGAGGGGCTCAGAATTCCACAGTCTGCAGAAGTTCACAAAAAGCAGGTTTTTTTTCTCTATTCTGGGCAAGTTAACATTTTAAGGACCCCTGGGAGGGGCAGAGCTTTTTTCTTCCCTTTTTTTCCTTGCCAGCTGTTACCATGGAGCCCAGTTTGTAACTTCTTTATCTTAGAAATATAGACATTTCTGTGAACCCCCAGCTCAAGGCCAGAGGCCTTGTTCACATATGGCCAGCATTGTGACTGACTCTTTCCAAACACATTATTTTCGATTTCCATAATCACTTTTGTAGCAAAACTAACATATTTTCATGATCAACCATAACCCTAATATTAATATTATATGTATAACTGGTTGGAATGAATGATTGTATATCAATATAAGATTTTTTATATATTTTCAGATATCAATTCAATCCATTATTTAATGTGGAAACACTTATATTATTTATTCACTGTATGGTCCATTCATGCATTATCTCTATATTCATAGACACAGTGTACACCTCTTTGTACCCCCAATACCCATTTATATGTCTTCAAAATATTGCTCCCAGAAATGGTGGAAGAAATACTCATGTCACCAGATCTACATATACATTTTATCAGTGTAATATTCTGGACAAAAAACGCAAATGTCACACTTATGATTGTACCAAAGCCTAAATGGAAAGTGAGCAGGGATTACAAAAAACATCCATGTCAAGGTTGCCTAATGCTTTCAAATGTCAATCCTATTGGAGATTACATATTTGTTTCTTCCTAAGATTATATATTCTAAGTCAACCCTCTTGAAAATGTCTAATCGTATCACTCACTTTATAGTTTGCCTGATATATTGATATCTGCTTTCCTTCATATTTTTCCCAGTTCATTATTCTGACTGTTCACATGTGCTGACATTTACATTCACTCTCTAACCGAACCCCTATTGCTAAAGAACTTCTGTTCCAAATCCTATACTCACTCTTCTTCCGAAACCTACCGACTATCTTCTAAATCCTACTGACTATCCCTTTTCGACTGGATTTTCTCTTCTACATTCAATCATCCAAGTAATGTTTGTGCGAGCATGGGAGGAAGAGACCACAAAGAGACTGTCTCATGCAACAGCAAAGGGTTTATTGGGGGTCCAGCATGCTGGGGTTCAGAGCTCACATGAACAGAGCAGAGAGCCCTGAGAACAGCTTAAGCAGAGCTTATATAATTTCCTTGGAGAGGGCAGGGATGGAAGTTTATTGATGGGTCAGGGCGAGTGGGCGGTTTGCGTGTAAACGAGTGAGGGAATACATTCTGCAATTTGGCAGTTAGGGGACAGCACATTCTGGAAACAAGATTAGCAAACAGTTCTCAATATTTCAACAGTGTTTTGTTAAGCATACAGAAAAAACAGGAAATTACAAATACCTATTTTATTAACCTTTCTTTTCCCACTTCTTCTGGCTACTGTTAATCATAAAAGTGATCATTGGTGGGTGTCACATTCTATGTCTGCAAGTGGGGAATTACCAAAAGTTTAAATTCTCCAATTTGAGCTTGGAGAAAACAAATTACACGTTTGAGCACACAGGGTTTCATAGTTAGCAATAATATGAGGATTATTATTGGACCGACCAGGGTTGATAGAAGCGAAGTTAACCAGGGGTACTGTATGAACCAGACTCAAACCACCCTTTTTGTGCCTCTCTCTCTCATTGACCCTCTTCAAGGTGTCTTTTTAATTTACTCATATATTTTTTTTACAACTACAGTATGTTTGCCATAAAAACAACATTCTTCCCTCAATGCAGCAAAAGGCCCCCGTCTCTCATGAAGAGGAGGTCCAACCTTTGACTGTTCTGTAAAACTACTTCAGAGAGAGAGGATAAAAATTCCTGCAAAGCTGTGATGGAGGTTTCTAATATCTTTAAGTTTTGGTCTATTGCTGCTTCTAATTGGGTCATTTGTTGTGTCCCATGGAGCAGGGCAGTGGTTCCTGTGCCCACCCCTGCAGCAACTTCTATTCCTAATAGGAAGGCTAAAGTGAGAGAAATATGTTCGCAGCGGAACCGGGTTGTATGCCCCCCTGTTTGAACTTCTAATGAACCTGCATCATTATAGAGCACTCTGGGAAACATCATCACCATTACACAATTAATCACATCTGTTGACCATTTCATGATAACATAAAAAATATTTAAGTATATAGATTTTACTGTTGTAGGGGTGGACAAGGCAAGGCACCTAAGATAGCACCGAAGACAGGGAAAAAGTCCTATTTGGTTGCCACTGGATTCAGAGGGCATTGCTTCTGCTGTAATCAATTAACTTCCTTAACCCCACGTTTATGTAGTTTCAGAATTTTTTACCCAGCATGAAAGGGAAGGGGCTCAGAAGTTCACAGTGTGCAGAACTTCACAAAAAGAAATTTTTTTCTGTTTTTTCCACTGTTCTGGGCAAGTTAACTTTTCAATTACACCTGGGAGGGAGAGAGCTTTTTCTTCATTTTCTTTTATCCCCCTGCAGCTGTTACCATGGAGCCCAGCTGGTAATTTTTTATCTTTGAAATGTAGCCATCTCTTTGAAGCCCCAGCTCAAGGCCAGAGGCCTTGTTCACATATTGTGTGAAAAACTATTAAGGGGGTATCTAGCTTAGGAGTGCTGATTTTTCCAGCCAGTGGCTAAGTAGAACAGGGCAACAGAAAAAAAGGGAGTTTATCTACACTGAACTCTTTTGTAGGGACTCTTTTGCTGAAAGTCCTAATGTCAGCCATGGTGAAGACTTCTGAAGAAGTTCAGTTAAGATTTTTCTCTGGGCCTGGTACAGAGGGGGAAGATGGGGAAGGCGGGGGGTGAGAGCAGCTCCGTGGATGTGAGAATGAGGCAGGTGAGATGTAAAAGAATAATGAGAAAGGGGTTTGGGATTTTCCTAGCAACTAAAACTTGAGCAGTAGAACAGGTAGAGCAGAGGGGAAGACAGGAGTGAGTATCCCAAAAAGCCTGTGAGGTACTTTAAATTCTAAGTAACCTGTTTTTAGTGATGACAAAGGAACTTTAAAGGCCATTTTCATTACATCTTCGATAGGGGTCTGAGGGCTCCCCTAAGCTGGTTTGAGCTTTGTGTTAGCTGGTAAGAGGACCTGGTTAGACCCGGTGCAGGCACTGACAGGAGAAGAGAGGAGTGAGTGGGTGGAGGGGTACCTCAGTACCTGCTACCTCAGCAAGGGGCCAATGGTCTGAGAACCGGCAGAGGTTTGGGTGTTTGATCTAGTAATTGGAGGAGAGAAATCAGGTTGGTGAGCTGGGACTGACAGCAGAGAGTCTTGAGCAGAAGGCTGAGTGTGAGGATCTATTGGAGAAGCATAGTTCAGGATGTGAGCGAAAGAGGGAAAAGGCCTTCACATAGGGAAATTTCCTTTCACCCTTTTGAGCACTTGCAGAAGTTAAAAAGGTAACACAGAATTTGAGGATCTAGAGACTTCTCTGGGGGTTTGGTTTTGGTTGTCTAATTGGTAATATGGCCAATGCTGTGTACTGAATTTAATGAGGATTTTGGGTTCCACCAGGCAACCCATCTATGCTGAAATCCTCATGACTTACAGAAGATTTCGGCTTTTCCCCCACACAGCCATGGCTCTTTGAGGCTTTAATAGTCTGCGGGGCAAACATACTAATCTAGGCTAGCCAATCTGCATCTGGCTCGCATGTCCCTACATCCATAATGTTTGTTTCCATTATCTATTGTACGGAAAGGATTTAATGGAATTTTAGTGGGATCCTGTTCATCTGGGATATCCTAATAAGAAAGACCTATAGCCAGCTGACAAATATCTGGGTGGAGAGATGGCCACAAGATCACTAAGTGGGCTGTATGTGAGGTAGACCATACTTCTTGTCTAGTAGGATTTGTGATCAGCCATTGCTGCTGAACGTGCTGATGCGCGTTAGGTCTACTCATGGCCAAGGGGAGAGTCTATAGCCTTATCCACATGACGAATACACAATTTGAAAGGGTTACCAGTCTTTTCCAGTTTCCAGCCAGAGTCTGGACAGGGTGCAGGCTTGAGATTAGAGGCATGGATTCAGGAAGTGATTCTGTCAACTTTTACCACTGTAGGTGTTATAAGTAGTATCCAGGGATGACACCTAGTGTCGTCTTATGTAGATGATGTCTCTTACTTGATATCGATGTGGAGTCCCCTCATCCCCAGGTTGGAAAGCAGTCGCCAGCTATTTCCACAGGTATCGCTGAGTTCTTTCAAGAGATTTAAGTCTGTCAAGCAAGGGGGTGTGGAAGGGATGTTTAGGTCTTAGAGTTGGGGTTAGGTCCCTTACTGCAGGAGAGGCATCATAGAGAATTTCATAGGGGGTGAGTTTACACAAAGAAACAGAGGGGGTATTTCTTGCATGAAATAGTGCATAAGGCAGGAGCATAGTCTAATCTTTTATGTTGGTCTCTAAGCTTAATTTCGTTAAGGTCTCTTTAATGGTTCTATTTATTTTTTTTAACCTGTCCTGAGCTCTGGGGTCTATAAGCACAATGTAATTACCAACTGATCCCCAGGGTCCTGGCTAACCCCTGACTTACCTGGCCCATGAATGCCGTTCAATTATCAGATCCTATTACCTTAGGAAGGCCGTGTCTTGGAAAAATATCTTAATATTTTTCAGGATCTTCTTGACCACCATTTGTGCCGTGTTTTTTTTTTTTTTTTTTGGGTGGGGGGGAAGGCTTCAATCCATCCTGAAAATATATCTACAAAGACTAGGAGATATTCATGTCCATATCTTCCTGGCTTAATTTCAGTAAAGTCCACTTCCCAGAATTGTCCTGGTCTGGTTCCTCGTAGGTGGTTTCCTGCAAGAAGCTTGGAAGGTTAAGCTTTAACCACTTGACAGAACCGATAGGCTTTTGTTACCTGTTCAGTTATTTCCTTTCGCTGTGAGTGAGTTAGTCGAAAACTCTGTCCTTGATCCTTCAGGAATGGCTGCAGTTTCTTTGAACCAAGGTGAGTGAGTTGATGTACATTTTTAATGTAGTGTAGGGCTTTCTGAAATTTCAGGCTGGGCTCAGTGAAGTTGAGGAGTTCAGTGTCAGTGTCCTTAGATGTTATCAAAAGCTTGCTGGTGCTCAAGGGTTCATTGGAATTGGGCATTCTCATTTAACAGCGGGTATAAAGGAGCAGCTGAGAACACAAACCCAGGTATCAATAACCTGCAAAAGCCAGCAGTCCAAGGAAATCTCTGTTTTGTCTCCTGTTAGATGGGGGTGGTATCTGCCCAACAGTTTGTTTTCTGGGCTCAGTGAGCCATCATTTACCGCCCCTAATGGAATACCCCAGGAAGATTACTTCTTGCTGGCAAATTTGGGCCTTTTTGGCTGAAGCTCTATATCCGAGTTGAGCAAGCTCGGATAATAGTGCTTGGATCGCAGACTCACAGTTTTCCTTGGTGTTGGCTGCCAGTAGCAGGACATCCACATATAAAAGCAGGGTGACTTCAGGGTGCATAGTTCTGAAGTTGTTGAGATCTCTGTGGAGGGCTTCATCAAAGAGAGTGGGGGAGTTTTTGAACCCCTGTGGGAGTCTAGTTCAAGTTAGTTGACCAGACTTTCTGGTTTCTGGGTCTACCCACTCGAAAGCAAACAGCAACTGACTATCTTTATGCAGAGGCAAGCAAATGAAAGCATCTTTTAAGTACAGAACAGTATACCATTTTCACTCAGCAACAGCAAAGGGTTTATTGGGGGTCCAGCATGTTGGGGGTCAGAGCTCACTTGAATAGAGCAGAGAGCCCTGAGAACAGCTTTAACAGAGCTTTTATACTTTCCTTGGCGAGGGCAGGGAGGGAAATTTATTGATGGGTCAGGGTGAGTGGGCGGTTTGCGTCCAACCGGGTGAGGGAGTACATTCTGCAGTTTGTCAGTTGGGGAGAGCACATTCTGGGAACAAAATGAGCAAACAGTTCTCCAGATTTCAACAGTGTTTTGTTAAGCATACAGAAAAACAGGAAGTGACAAATACCTATTAACCTTTAACCAAAGCAAAATGGAAAGTGAGCATGGATTACTTAAAACAACCATGTCCAGGTTGCCTAATGCTCTCAAATGTCAATCCTATTGGTGACTACACATTTCTTTCTTTCTAAGATTATATATTCAACCTCAAACATGTTGAAAGTGTCTAATCCTATCACTCACATTATACTTTGCTGATTTCCTAAAGTCTCTATTGATATCTGCTTTCCTACATATTTTCCCCAGTTCATAATTGTGACTGACTCTTCATATGTGCTCAAATTTATGTTCACTCTCTACCTGAAACCCTATTGCTAATGAACGTTTTGTCCACATCCTATACTCACTCTTTTTTCTAAACCTACTGACTATCTTCCTAATCCTACCAACTATTTCTTTCTGACTGGAGGTTCTCTTGGACATTCAATCTTCCAAGGTACAAGGTCCTATGCCTTTGCATATTGATTCATCTGAGACATCTGTGCAGAACAAAATTCAAAGCTAAGTATCCCACTAAAGGGCCCAATGTCCTTCTGGGCTTCAAATCATTCCTATATTTCTGGTTTCATACTTATATTTTACGAATATATTCTTGTGAATATCGCAGGTTCCCAATATCATTATTTATCCTGCAGAATGATTTCTAACCCAAATTGAATATATTATTAACCTTAACCATACACTCTTCCCTCGATCTAACTTTACAGAAGAGCAGGGACAGAGTTGGTCTTACAATACAGGAATGTAGGGGATCTTCCACCTGCTGAGAACATCAAAGGTCCATGCAGAAATGATCCCTGGAGAAGATGTAGGCAGCTATGAAGGACCTGAGAGAGCAAAAGTCATCTTCCAATGCAAACAACCTGATCAGGATGAAGGTATGTGTCTGAATCAGCCTCTCTCCTCATGATATAAAAATATGGACCAAACCAACCCTGTGTGGAGAGCTTCTCCTTGGTGCCTGTGGTTGATATACCATTGTAACTTGTGACAGTGTCACAGGAAGTAGGGGCAGCCTCCATCTCAAGGGACCCTTGGAAGCAATTGTTAGGACAAAGTGGTTGCCAAGGCAGTGACCTCATTCCCTTCCTGAAGGAATTGACCTACCTCACTTCTTTGGTGATGGAACTCGCTGAACTTGGGATCCAGGAAGCCAGGCACACAGAGCCAGTCCCAGTCCCATTCCCAGTGGTCTCACTTGTTTGGATTTACCTAGGACAGAGTCTGTCTTTCTTGGTACCTAGTGATTTGAGGATGGCCAAATGCAAGTAGAGCTCTGAAGAGGGCCCTTTCCTGAGAAAGCAGGTAGTGGTCAGCACAGGCTCCTGACAACTTCACAGACTTGGACAAGGAGACCAGATCTGAGACAGGACAGGCCAATTTAGGGGAACACAGTATGGCCCATGAGTCAGAGGACACTCTGGATAGTCACAGACCTACTTGGGGAGGAGGTTCCTTTTTGAGTGTGGGAGTGGGTTTGTGGTTTTGTCTCATGTTCTGAGAATAGGTAGGAAAGGCGGTTTGTTCAGTTTGGAGTGGACTCTTTCTAGAAAGTCCTTTGACAAGGTGAGTGTTTCTGTGTCTGTGTATCCCACTGTGTCCATGGTTGTACACATTAGAAATTAGAATCTATCAGTGAATGTGTCCTGTCTAGTAGAAAGATTCCCAGCATTAACCCTGCCCATTTTAGGAATGGACTGCAGCTTGCCTTATCCATGGGAAACACCTACTCTTTTCCTAAGTTTCTGTTTTCTTTCTGAATTCTGGCCACTTTCCAGAATAGGCTCATAGTTTTGTGTCCAAGATATGTACCACCTTCGAGCTCTGTGACATGGCCATGTACTGGATAGCTGAAGGGAATGGCGAGCATCTCAGAAAACTCAGATATCAGTGTGACCAGGAAAGTCTCAGTGGAGAAACCCTGCTTTGGGCCTTTTGCAAACCTATTGTTTTGTTGCACTGAATGTTAGGAAGTTCTTTGCCTCAGGCCACTCCTTTGTGAAGCCTGAAGAAAACAGTTTTCAAATGGAAATGAATGGGCATCACCTGTGGCTCTTTGCTTTATTGCTTTGAAAATGGTTGTGGCTGAATCAGCCTCTTGGCTCTGTGTGAGGCTGTGGCTTAGATTATCAGCACCTGATGGATCTAAAGAAAGATCTAATGTGTGCATCCAAAACCAAAATGACAAAAAGATCAGTCATTGTGGATGAAGTCTCTCACCTTCCTCTGTTAGGTTCCTGACCTCCATCAAGTGATAGTAGGGATCCTTTGAGTCAAATGAGTTCTTCCAAGCCCTGCAGAGGTGCTTGGGTTTCCTCATGACTGCAAATCACATAAGGAAACAATACCTGACATTCAGTAGGCTTCAAACTGGAGTAGCAGAGCAGCATTAACATCAGACCTATGTGATCAATCCTGGTTCACAGGAAGGGTGTCCAGGCCACCCTGAGGTTAGGCTAATGAGGGGCAAGGGAGATTATTTTGGACACTCTCTTGGGCTGTGCCATTCATGGAAACATCCAGCGAGAGGGAATGATGAGTGTCTATATGGAAGAAGATGAGGGCCTTGGGGGAGTGTTTTGGTTTTAATTGTGGTCATTTGTGTGGCGGTTGGAAGAGATGACTGGGTCCACCTGGGCTTGAACTCTGGTGTGATTCCGCTCAGAGACTGAGTTCTGTAACTGACCTAAGAAAAGTAATTGCTTTGGAAATGGGTGTGTCTTAATCAGCCTCTAGGCTCTGAGTGATGCTGTGGCTTAGAATATCACCACCATATGGATCTAAATAAAGATCCCATGCATGCACCCATAACCAAAATGGCCAAAAGAGCAGTCATTGTGGATGAAGTCTCACACCTTTATTTGTAAGGTTTTGAAAGTATAAAAGAAATTAAAATTCAAACAAAAGAACCAGGTTTTGTAAAGTTTACAAGCTGCACTCAGAACCTGAAAATCTGTGGCAGTTAAGACATTTCCCAGACCTGCCCATTAGATGTGTGTTGAAATCTTCCCTGACCACCTAGTTACTTAACAACCCATTACCAGAAACCGTGCAGCTCAGCACATATACATCTCAGGTCTTCAACCAATCATTTTAAACGTATACCCCTTCTCATGGCTGACCAATAACCCCTGCCTGATGTGTTCCCACCAATGAAGGTGCTAATCATGTTTTAGAGTTGTTATTTGATTTTCCCGTAGTATATGATGATTTGCTAAAGGAGGCTATGATGTATGTAAAGTCCCTGCCCTCTCTAAAGAATGTGTATAAACTCTGCTCAAGTTGTTCTCGGGGCTCTTTGTTCTTTGCATCTCTGAAGTGAGCTCTGAACCCCAGCATGCTGGACCCCCAATAAACCCTTTGCTGTTGCATGAGACAGTCTCTTGGTGGTCTTTTCCTCCGACATTCGCCCCATCTTTTCATCTGGAGGCCCCACGTGAGACATCTGGCAGCGGCGGACGAAAGACCCCACCTTACTTACCCCAACTCTCGGGGTAAGTAAGGTGCCTCTTTCTGGTTTCAGGTTTCAGGTCAGGGCTTGGCTAAGGGGCTGTCATTGAAGAGCGTAAGCTCTCTCTGAAGGTGGCTGACAGATGTTTAACAGAGCCACAGGCCACGTCCCTGGGGGACGCTCCAGAGGACTCGGGAATTCGAGGAATAGTAGGTTCCTCAACTCAGTTATATTTTGCTTCAGGATTCGGTTTGACAGCCCATCTGGTTTTGCCGGCTACTCAGTTTTGTTCATTGTCAGAAACTCATGTTGAGTTTACTGTCTGTCTTTATTGTCTAACACATCAGGTTTTGCCAGTTACTCAGTTCTAATCTTTATCTTGGACTCATGTTAAACGTTTACTCTTTGTCTTTGTCTGTGTCTTGTTTGTGTATTCACTGTCCCTGATTGAATAATTCCCATTATGGGACAAAGTACTTGCACACCTCTGTACCTTACCCTTGATCATTGGACTGATGTCCGCTCAAGGGCCCAGAATCTTTTTTTTTCAGTAAAACGCTGTACCTGGCAGACTCTCTGTGCTTCAGAATGGCCCATTGCCGCAGTCCGGCTGCAGCAAAATATCCGGGGGGTGACGAATGACTTGTGTACTTTGATACAGCAGGAATAGGAGCCGTTTATTGTAGGATCTGAGCGATATTTATACATTTTACACAGCTTATCTAATTAGCATAAAATAGATACAGCAGTCAACCAATAAGGAATCTCCAAACTTAATGGCTCGCTTTTGTTACTTCACAAACCACTCCCTCTGGCATTTTTCCAGGCACCATGCAGACTTGTTTACAGACTGTAACATTTCTCTGGCAAAATAACAGGTGCCATCCTGACTTGTTTACAGACCTTAACATTTCCCCCTTTTGTTTAATTTAAATAACGACCATAGTGTTTTTTACAGAAACACCATAAATAACCTGCTAGAAACAGAAAGGGAGGATACAAAATGTTACAATTCCAAGCCAATTGATGGCTCCATGCAAGAAGCCCTTGGAAAAATTATACCAGCAATGACACCATTAGCAAAGATATTGAGTTACAATTTGTTGTAGATTACAGTTTGTTATCTCAGTCGAGATAAAGCAGTGTCTCAATAGATTAACTCACAGTCCAGGTAAATCACAGTCCAGGTAAGTTCTGCAGGCAGCTAGCTTAAGTTGTAGCAGCAGAAACAGCAATACTCTGAAGTATCCTCGGGTTCTCAGCCGAAGTTTCCTCTGGTTCTCAGCAACAATGTAAATTCTTTCACCTTTGTTTTCACCAGCACTGGAACGAAGGCAGGAACTCCAGATGGCTAAAGAAAATTCTGTAGCATTTCACTAAGAAACCAACCTTTGGAACAATTTAGTACATTATCTCAAGGTTTTTTTTACATTTGAAATAAGCCTTAATAGTACTCATTACTCATCAGTCTTCTGGTGTGGGAGACCCATTGTAGTTACTGGCCTTGGAAATGATCAAACTTCAGGGATACCAGTAGCGTCTTCTGCCAGCTGTAGCATCCTGGGCAGCCCCAGATGGCCCTGGGGAGAGTCCCAGACTCAAACTTCTTCCAGGCACATGGAGCAAGAGCCTGCGAGACTGTGCCTCCAGGTCAGGTCTACATTTGGGCTCCTAGTGGCCATCCGCTCCCCCGGGCAGGGGGGGGGAAGAGCAAGCAACTGCCACTTGGAAAATTCTTGCTGCGCCATGATCGGCTTGGGCAGGTGGCAGCCACCTTGTCGTTTCACGCACCCTCCGGTAACAAAAAGAATTCAGTAATAGCCTTTTGCTGCAACTTTCGTCCTGATAATCTTTGTTCTTCTGAACTTTCTTTTTCTTTCTGACTAGAGTTTCTGGGCTTTTATCAACACATGCCCTAATTATTCTTGGTTCCACTGGGGTGCCTTTCTCCCTTATCAATTTACTTCTCACCCCTTCCATAATTTTCGTCACAAAGACAATACAACATTTCAAGACAAAACAAGACACAAACATACTGCATCAATCTTCTCCATTTTCTCAAAATGTCCATTTTTCCTCTCGCCCTATCTGCCTAGGGACGAGCAGATTGCTCCCGTCCTATCTATGGACGGGCAGCTTTTTTTTGTCACTTTCCCCCGAGTGTCCCGGGGCTCCCCGTAACGGGCCACCATCTGCCGCAGTCCGGCTGCAGCAGAATAACCGGGAGGGTGATGAATAACTTGTGTACGTTGATGCAGCAGGAATGAGAGCCGTTTATTGTAGGATCTGAGCGATATTTATACATTTTACACAGCTAATCAAATTAGCATAAAATAGATACAGGAGTCAACCAATAAAGAATCTCCAAACTTAATGGCTCGCTTTTGTTACTTCACAAACCACTCCCTCTGGCATTTTGCCAGGCACCATGAAGACTTGTTTACAGACTCTAACATTTCTCTGCAAAATAGCAGGTGCCATCCTGACTTGTTTACACTCCTTAACAGCCGATCCTCGGAGTTGGATGTCCCCCAGAATGATCCTTCCACTTCCCTCTAACCCAAAAAGTCAGATATATTGTCTTTCAGCCGGGGCCACGTGTCCACCCAGATCAACAGCCATATAACCCTTCCCCCACGATCCTATAATTCAAAACTTCCACTCCTCCCCCTCTTCCCTTCATTCTCCCTGAGTCACAAGACTGGACACTCCTCCCCCTCCTTATCCTCTACCCTTGCTCCACAACCCCCAACATGATCTTGATGATCTTCCCGATGCTGACTCAGCCTCTCCACCACTAGAGGCATTTAGTCCGGACCCAAGCCCTCCAGGGGACTTCCCTGCAGTAGCAGCTGCCCCTACGACCCTGGAGGAAGCTGGGCCAACTAAAGAAAACCGCCAGCAATGGATAATAGAAAACTCGGAAGCCCCTGTGATTCTCCCTCTCCATCCTTACGGGCCAATGAAACGACACAACTGGGACCCCAACACCTTTGAAGGTAGGTAGCATCTTTCCACTTATCGCCAGGCTCTAATAGCAGGTCTCCGAGCGGCCGCCAGAGGGCTGACTAATTTGGCCAAGGTAAGAGCGATTATCCAAGGGCCTAATGAGTCTCCCTCTATGTTTCTTGAGAGAATTATGGAAGCATTAAGAAATATACTCCTTTTGACCCTCAGGCAGAGGACCAAAGAGCATCTGTTGGAATGGCCTTTATCGAGCAGGCTGCCCCAGATACTAGGAGAGATTTACAAGGTCTAGATGGATTACAACATATGACTTTAAGAGATTTATTCAGAGAGGTTGAGAAAGTATATTATAAGAGAGAAACTGAGGAGGAGAGGAAACAGAGGAGAGAGAAGGAAAGAGAACAAAAGGAGGATGAAATGAGCAAAAGGCAGACTAAAGCATTGGCTAAGGTTTTGTTCACAGCAGCAAATACGCCAGAAGTTAAAAAGCAGGAAGACAGGAAGGGATACCTGGTCCCATGCCAAAGGCTGCCCCTGGCCTCAGATCAATGTGCCTACTTTAAAGAAAAAGGACACTGGGCCATAGAGTGCCCCAAAAAGAAGCAGCCACCCCAGCCCGCCATGCTGACTCTAGAAGAGGACTAGGAATGTCGGGGCTCAGATCTCCTCCCCGAGCTCAGGGTAACATTTGAAGTGGAGGAGACTCTAGTGAACTTTGAAGTGGATACAGGAGCAGTATACTCAGCCCTTAAGACCCCACTTGGCCCCCTATCAAATAAAGGGTCTCTTGTTCAAGGGGCTAATGGCAGTAGATATCGGGCTTGGACAACTAAGAGTATTATGGATGTAGGAAAGGGAAAAGTCTACCACTCTTTCCTAGTAGTCCTAGAATGCCCAGCCCCATTGATGGGCAGGGAACTGCTTACCAAACTCCGGGATAGAATAACCTTTAACTCTGATGGTCCCCAAGTGAAGTTTCTAAAGCCTTCAGTAAAAACTCCCATAGTCACGGCTTTGACTATGTCCACAGAAGATGAACAACAACTCTTCTCGCTCCCTAGGACTGATCAAACAGGCAAACTAGCACAGAAATGTATAAAAGATTATCCTAATACCTGGGCAGAAACTGCTGGATTAGGTCTTGCCATAAAACAACCTCCAATAGTAGTAGAATTAAAAGCCTCTGTCTCTCTAATCAGTGTTAAACTATATCCTCTAAGCAAAGAAGCTAAGGATGGGATAAGGCGCCATATTCAGAAATACCTGGCTCTTGGTATCCTAAGGCCCTGTAAATCAGCCAGGAATACCCCCCTGTTACCAGTAGGAAAGCCAGGAACTGGGGACTACCGTCCTGTTCAAGACCTAAGAGAATTAACAACAGAGTGCAGGACATTCACCCCACAGTACCCACTCCATATAATTTGCTTAGCACTCTGAATCTGGAGCGGGAATGGTACACTGTGGTGGACTTAAAAGATGTTTACTTCTGCTTTCCACCTACATAAGGACAGTCAGTTCCTGTTTGCTTTCAAGTAGATAGACCCAGAAACTGGAACATCTGGCCAAGTAACCTGGACTAGACTCCCACAGGGGTTCAAGTACTCCCCCACTCTCTTTGATGAAGCCCTCCACAGGGACTTCAATGACTTCAGAACTGTACACCCCGAAGTCACCCTACTCCAATATGTGGATGATCTCCTACTGTCAGCCGACACCAAGGAGAACTATGAGTCTGGGGCCCAAGCACTATTATCTGAGCTTGCTCGGCTTGGATATAGGGCTTCTGCCATAAGGTCCAAATTTGTCAGCAAGAAGTAATCTTCCTTGGTTATTCTCTTAGGGGTGGCAAACAATGGCTCACTGAGCGCAGAAAACAAACTGTTGTGCAGATACCGCCCCCATATAATAAGAGACAACTCAGAGAGTTTCTTGGGACTGCCGACTCTTGCAGGTTATGGATTCCTGGGTTTGCATCTCTGGCTGCCCCTTTATACCCGCTGATAAAGGGGGATGCCTACTTCCAATGGAACCCTGAGCACAATAAGCTTTTTATAATGTCAAAAAAAGGTGCTGCTATCTGCTCCGGCCTTAGCACTCCCAGATGTAGAAAAACCCTTCACTCTCTACATCGAGGAAAAGAAAGGAATAGCACTGGGAGTGATCACTCAGACTTTGGGACCTTTGAAAAGGCCCGTAGCATTCTTATCAAAAAAATTGGATCCAGTGGCTAGCGGGTGGCTCCATTGCTTAAGAGCTATAACAGCGGCAGCCCTTCTAATAAAAGATGCTCGTATATGAACTTGGGACAGAAGCTAACCATTATAGCCCCCCATGCCCTGGAGAGCATCATCTGTCAGCCTCCAGAAAGGTGGCTATCAAACTTCAGAATAAACCACTACCAGAGCCTCTTGCTTGACAAAGGCAGAATAATGTTGGGACCCCCTGCTCCACTCAACCCGGCTACACTGCTGCCAGAAGTATCATCAGGACCCGTCGCTCATGAGTGTCAACACATACTGGCAGAGGAAAACAGTATACGACGAGACTTGAAGGATCAGCCACTGCCTCGCCCTGAAGTCGTATGGTTTACGGAGGGCACCGGCTTCCTCCAAGACAGTAAGCAGCAGGCTGGAGCAGCAGTAGTTAGCGAAACTAATGTCATCTTGTTCTCTGGTCTCCCAGAAGGGACATCAGCCCAAAAAGCAGAACTGATTGCCCTTACGAAACCATTGGAACTAGCAACAGGCAAAAGGGCCACCATATACACATTTGTCACTGCAAATGTGCAGGGGGCTACTTACCAGCAAAGGTGGCTATTAACCTCCACTGGGAAAGAAATAAAGAACAAAGATGAGATCCTCCAACTTCTCTCAGCAGTGCAGGGCCCTAAGGACCTAGCTATAGTGCACTGTCCAGGGCACCAGAAGGAAAACGACCCCGTGGCGGTTGGAAACAGAAGAGCAGATTAGGAAGCTTAATTGGCAGCCCTAAATGGAGTGACTCTTTTAACTTTTTCCACAACGGGGAGAACAAAAAGTGGTCAAAAAGATCCTAGAAGACATTTTCCAAGGTTCGGCCTGCCTAAGGTACTAGGGTCTGATAACGGACCAACATTCGAAGCCCAGGTAAGTCAGGGATTCACCAGGACCCTGGGGATTAATTGGAAGTTACATTGTGCTTATAGACCCCAGAGCTCAGGACAGGTTCAAAGGATGAATAGAACCATGAAAGAGAACTTAACAAAATTAAGCTTGGAAACCGGCATAAAAAATTGGATTATGCTCCTACCTTATGCACTGTTTCATGCAAGAAATAACCTCTCTGCCTCTTTGTGTAACTTAACCCCTTATGAAATACTCTATGGTGCCCCTCCTCCAGTAAGGGACCTAATCCCAACTCTGAGACTTAATGATTCCTTTCACACCCCCTTGCTTGACAGACTTAAAGCCCTTGAACAAACCCAACACCCAGCAATACCTGTAGAAACAGTTGGCCACTGCTTATCAGCCTGGAGATGAGGGAACCCCACATCAATATCAATTTGGAGACTTTGTCTACGTGAGACGGCATCAGGTGTCATCCCTGGAACCCCGCTGGAAAGGACCATACCAGGTGCTGCTTATAACACCTACAGTGGTGAAAGTGGATGGGATCACTTCCTGGATCAATGTCTCCCATCTCAAGCCTGCGCCCTGTCCAGACTCCGGCTGGATATTGGAACAGACTGGTAACCCTCTCAAGTTGCGTGTCCGTCTTGTGGGTAGGGCTATGGATTCTTCCCCTGACCACCAGCAGTCCTAATCCCCATCAGCCTGTTCAGCAACAATGGCAAGTTATAAATCCTACTGGGCAAGTAGTGTGGTCTATTTCACATAGAGCCCCCTTATGGACTTGGTGGCCATCTCTCCACCCGGACATTTGTCAGCTTGCCATAGGCCTCTCTGACTGGGATCTCCCTGACATAGAGGACCCCACACAGATCCCACTCAAACCCAAACCAGGGCAACATAGACCACCTTACCCCATGAATTATGGATGTCATCTCCCCCAGCCCAGGTGTAAACTAGCCAGTCTTGATTTTTACGTGTGCCCAGCTGATTTCCAAAGTCGCAAACAGGCCCAACCCTGTGGAAGACCCAGTGCCTAGATCTACCAGAACCCCTCTATCATCTCATACTTCCCAGTTTCCGTTTTTGCCTACTTCTCCAGTCCAGAGTACAGGTGACTCCTCCCCCTGGGAACTAAATAAAGGAACCTTTATGGTACTGAACTCCACATAGTCAGAACTCCTTGCATTTCATCCCAGGTATTGGACAGCTCTCTAAAATATTGTGTATTGGTGCAGAAACTCCCCAGGGTGCTCTATCATGATGCAGAAACATTTGAAGGTCTACTAGGGGGACAAGAAAACCCGATTTCGCTGGGAGCCTGTGTCCCTTACTCTAGCCATCCTATTGGGGATAGGAGCTGCTGCAGGAGTGGGTACAGGAACAGCTGATATGATCCGTGGGTCACAACAAATGGCCCAATTAGAAACAGCAATATCTCAAGACTTGAAGACGTTAGAGACCTGCATCACAGTTTTTCAGAAATCCTTAACCTCTCTCTCTGAAGTGGTTTTACAGAACAGGTGAGGATTAGACCTCCTCTTCATGAGGGCGGGGAGCTTCTGGGCTGCACTGAGAGAAGAATGTTGTTTTTATCCTGACCATACTGGAGTTGTAAAAGAATCCTTGAGTAAATTGAGAAAATGCCTTGAAGAGCACCAGAGAGAAAGGGATATTCAACAAGGGTGGTTTGAGTCATAGTTAACCCAGTCCCCCTGGTTAACTACACTCCTATCAGCCTTGGCAGGACCCCTGATCATCCTTATGGTGTTGCTAGCTGTGGGAACTTGTTTGCTTAATAGCATATTTACCTTTCTCCAGGCTCAGATTGGGCATGTAAAACTCATTGTAATCAGACAGAAATACGCTCCACTGGCAGAAATAGAATGTGAGACCCCGCAATAATTATGATTCATTATTTTTAAGATTAAAAGTTTTCAGAAAACGCAGTGGGAAATTAAATAATAAAAGAAATTGAAATTGAAACGTAAAGAACCAGGTTTTATAAAGTTTACAAGCTGCACTCAGAACCTGAAATTCCTGTGGCAGTTAAGACATTTCCCGGAACTGCCCATTAGATATGTGTTGAAATCTTCCCTGACCACCTAGTTACTTAACAACCCCTTCCCAGAAACCGTGAAGCTCAGCACATATACATCTCAGGGCTTCAACCAATCAGTTTAAATGTATACCCATTCTCAGGGCTGACCAATCACCCCTGCCCGACGTGTGTCCGCCAATGAATGTGCTAATCATGTTTTAGAGTTGTTATTTGATTTTTCCGTGGTATATGATGATTTGCAAAAGGAGGCTAGAATGTATGTAAAGTCCCTGCCCTCTCTAAAGAATGTATATAAACCCTGCTCAAGTTGTTCTCGGGGCTCTTTGCTCTTTGCTCCTCTGAAGTGAGCTCTGAGCCCCAGCATGCTGGACCCCCAAAAAACCCTTGGCTGTGGCATGAGACAGTCTCTTGGTGGTCTTTTCCTCCAACATTCAACCGACCTTTTCACCTATCAAGGACCTGAGAGAGCAAAAGTCAACTCCATGTCAACTTACATATCAAACAACCTGGTCAGAATGAAGGGATGTGTCTGAATCAGCCTCTCTCTTCTTAATGTAGATTAAATGGACCAAACCAGGCCTGTGTGGACAGCTGTTCCCAGGTGCCTATGGTTGATATACCATTCTAACTTGTGAAAGTGTCACATGAAGTAGGGGCAGTCTCCATCTCATGGGACCCTTGGAAGCAATTGTTAGAACAAAGTGATTGCCAAGGCAGTGACCTCGTTCAGTTCCTGAAGGAAGTGACCTACCACACTTTCTTGTTGATGGAACTCTCTGAACTTGGGATCCGGGAAGCCAGGCACACAGAGCAAGGCCCAGTCCCAGTCCCTGTGGTCTCAATTGTTTGGATTTACCAAGGACAGAGTCAGTCTTTATTGGTACCTACTTATGTGATGAACGCCAAATTCCAGGAGAGCTTTGAAGAGGGGCCTTTTCTGGGAAAGCAGGTACTGGCTAAACCATGACTCCTGACAACTTCAAAGAGTTGGCCAAAAAGACCAGATCTGAGACAGGACACGCAATTTGGGGGGAACATAGTAAGGCCTACCAGTCAGAGGACACTCAAGATAGTCACAGACATACTTGGGGGAAGGAGGTGCCATTGTGGGTGTCTGTGTTAGTGTGTGGTTTTGTCTCAGGTTCTGAGAATAGGTAGGAAAGGCGGTTTATTTGTTTAGACTGGAATGTTTCGAGAAAGTCATTTGATAACACGAATGTTTCTATGTCTTTGTATCCCACTGTATCCGTGGTTGTAGACATTTGAAAAGCGAATGCATCAATGGTTGTGTCCTGTGTAGTAGAAAGCTACCCAGCATTCATCCCACCCAATTTAAGAATGGAGAGCGGCTTGCCTTATGGATGGGCAACACCTACTACCTTCCTAAGCTCCTCTTTTCTTCCTGAATACTGGCCACTCTCCAGGATAGCCTCATGGTTTTGTTTCCAAATATGTACCACCTCCAAACTCTGTGACATGACCATGTACTGGATAGCTGAAGGGAATGGCGAGCATCTCAGAAAACTCAGATATCAGTGTGACCAGTAAAGTCTCAGTGGAGAAACACTGCTTTGGGCCTTTTGCTTACCTATTGTTCTATTGTCCTGAATGTCAGGAAGGTCTTTGCCTCAGGCCACCCCTTTGTGAAGCCTGAAGAAAACAGTTTTTAAATGGAAATGAATGAGCATCACCTGTGGCTCTTTGCTTAATTGCTTTGGAAAGGGATGTGGCTGAATCAGCCTCTTGGCCCTGTGTGAGAGAGTGGCTCAGATTCTCAGCACCTGATGGATCTAAAGAAAGTTTCCAAGTGTGCATCCAAACCAAAATGGCCAAAAGAGCAGTTATTGTGGATGAAGGTTCTCGCCTTCCTCTGTTAGCTTCCTGACCTCCATCAAGTGAGAATATGGATCCTTTGGGTCAAATCAGTTCTTCAAACCCTGCAGAGGCTAGCCGATATGTGCTTAGGTTTTCTCATGACACCAATTCACATAAAGAATCTATACCAGACAGTCAGTAAGCCTCATTCAGGAGAAGCAGAGCAGTTATATAGCCGGCATATTTGATCACTCTTGGTTCACAGGAAGGGTGTCCAGGCCACCCTCACTTTAGGCAAACAAGGGGCAATGGTGCTTATTTTGGACAATGTCTAAGGCTGCACCCCTCATTGAAAACTTTAGTCAGAGGTTATTATGAGTGTCTATATGGAAGAAGATGAGGGTCATGTGGGACTGTTTTGGTTTTAATTGCGGTCAGATGCTGCAGTCTCTGGCTGGGCACAAATCACGAGTCTCCACACAGCTTGTAGATTCAAACAGCAACTCTTTATTCCCGAACTCACACAGGCCGTCTACAGACACGTTCTGGGGAAATCCACGTTCTCTGCCCAAATCCACTCTCTGCCCAAATCCACTCTCTGCCCAAATCCACTACTCCTGGGCTTCTGTCTCCCAAATATACTGTCTGACCCTAAGAACTCAAGAGGAACTCAGCAGCAGGATACACCCTATTCTAAAGGGGAACACCCTAATCTCCTATTATGCTAAACCACCCTATTTTAAAGGGGGAACACCCTAATCTCCTATTATGCTAAACCAGGACCACCCTAAACATGGATCCGCCCTGGTCCTTGAGCAAGGTCTCCTTACATGCAATGTCCTGCAAAATGTCCTATTTCCATGAGTTCTTCCACTAAGGAAACATGGGGGTACACTGGCAAGGAAATTGTCATACCTACTTGGCTGATGGCTCCCAGCATCTTCCCCCTTCTGATTGATTAAACAACAAGTAATGTGGCTTAAGGACCGTGCCTGGTAGGTTGTCCAGTTCAACATATGGTTCTTTCCCATCATTGGAAAACTGACCTTTAGGCGTCAGCCTCCTGTCTTAGGTTGATACCACTGCAACTGGATCATACCCGTCACTGACTACTGGTCCAGCATACAGCCATACTTGTGGATAGGTCTATGCACCAGTGGGGGGGTGAGGTTCTTTGCCTCACCTCTGTTGGCCCCCAAATTTGGCCTTGGTGCCAGTGGGGGAGTGAGGTTAATGTGGCTTAAGGACCGTGCCTGGTAGGTTGTCCAATTCAACATATGGTTCTTAACCGTCATCGGAAAACTGACCTTTAGGCAACTGACCTTTAGTCGTCAGCCTCCTGTCTTAGGTTGATACCACTGCAATTGGATCATACCCGTCACTGACTACCGGTCCAGCATATAGCCATTGGCCCCCAAATTTAGACCATCACTAGCAGAAGGGAGGAGGATACAGAAATGCCACGACACCAAGCCAATTGACAGTTCCTTTGGAAAAGTTGCATCATTGGTTACACCATCAGCAAAAATCACTGGTGACACCATCAGCAAAGATATGCCAGCATTACCACAATTCGCTGTACCAAACGATAGTTACATAGTCTAGGCAAGTTCTGTAAGCAGTTCAAAGTGGAGGAATCCTTCTTCTACTGTTTTCTCTTTGTTTTCCACTATACAAAGTCTAATTTGGGACAGAAAAGATCCATTCTTTATAGGACATATTAGAGCACATACAGGATTGCCTGGAGCCCTTAGTTTGGGCAATGATTTAGCAGATAAAACTAAACACGACATACATATTTTCTCTACACTAGAAGAAGACAATTTCCTTGTCAGCGTACCCCCAATTTTCTTTAGTGGAAGGACACATGGAAATAGGACATTTTGCAGGACATTGCATATAAGGTGACCTTGCTGAGGGACCAGGGCGGATCCATGTTTAGGGTGTTCCTGGTTTAGTATAATAGGAGATTTGGGTGTTCCCCCTTTAGAATAGGGCGGTTTATCATAATAGGAGATTAGGGTGTTCCCCTTTAGAATAGGGCATATCCTGCTGCTGAGTTCCTCTTGAGTACTTAGGGTCAGACAGTATATTTGGGAGACAGAAGCCCAGGAGTAATGGATTTGGGCAGAGAGTGGATTTGGGCAGAGAACGTCGTCGATTTCCCCAGAATGTGTTTGTAGATGGCCGGTGTGAGTTCGGGAATAAAGAATTGCTGTTTGAATCTACAAGCTGTGTGGAGACTCGTGATTTGTGCCCAGCCAGAGACTGCGGCATCTGGTGGCTCATATGCGGAACGCCTGAAGCTTGGGGGTAAGTGAAATTGCTCGCCCCTGAGGGAAGGCGAGAGAATGTCCATGGCTTTTTAAAGACGAGTTATTAAGTATATCAATGGGACCATCATGGTATCCTGTAGAAGGATTTTTCTTCAAGAAATAGATGGCTAATTCTGTTTACTACATTTGTCTAAGATCTTGGTTTCTACAAAGTTCTAATTAATTTACAAAGCTAAAGTGTTAAAATATCAACCACTAAATATAAAATCAAGTACTCTTTACTTATTAAGTTCCATAAGGTAATATATTTAAAAATTATGTGTGTTTTCATAAATTGGTAAATTGAAAAAAGGTTTAATATTGCTTTGGTCTGTGTCTTTGCCAAAACAAGGTTACTAAGTGTTAAGATTCTATCAGGTGTAATTTATATACAAAGAGTATAATAAGTTTCAGTTGGGTTTCAATTATAGTATTATGGTACCATAAAAAAAAAAAAAACATGAAAGTATTTCATCCTATTAAAGTGGAGTAATTTGTCTAAATCAGAAATTTTATAAGAGTTGTTTCAAAATTTGAATTTATAAAAAGGGTTAATGGTTAAAAAAGAGATAGAAAAAGATTCAAGATGTGGAAATATATTTTAATATAAGAGGTTAATGGAAAAAGAAGTGTTTCTAGATGAGATAATCTCTGTGTGGTAATGTAAAAAGTTGTAAAATGCCATTTAAATAGATTTTGAGGAAACTAGACTTACTTTAAAATCTTGAGAAAGGAAGAAGGAAGAAAAAAGGTATTTGTACATGGCAGATTAAGACAAAGCTTCTTAATGGAGTAAAAAAGGACTTTGGTTGAAGGGCAGCCAAGTAAACTAACATTGAGCAATTTAAACAGAATCTAAGCCTCATTTAAAATAGTGAAGCTGTAGGTGGTGAAAAAGTTCATTTAAAAGTACAGTATAGATGATAATTAAAAGGCTTTAAAAGGTTAATTTGAAGGTGGTTAAGATGCCTTCATGACGGAGGAAAAATTGCATCATTGGTGACACCATCAGCAAAAATCACTGGTGACACCATCAGCAAAGATATGCCAGCATTACCACAATTCGCTGTACCAAATGATAGTTACATAGTCTAGGCAAGTTCTGTAAGCAGTTCAAAGTGGAGGAATCTATCAATCTGTCCGTCTCCTCCCAAAGTCCGTTTCCTCCTAAAGTAAGTTGACTCCTTGATTGAGCATACTTGTTGAGTTATATTCATTGGGATGAAGATAGGAATTCTGGCAATGATGCTAAACAGACATTATCCTGAAAAGAATTATTAAATATAATGAAAAGGAAAGGTGAAAGTAAACAAACAGATCTGTTAACCTCCTTAAAAAACAATCTTTAACAGCTGTTTACCTGATTTAAATTAGTAAACAAGCAGATCTGTTAACCACCTTTAAAAACAATCCTTAACAGCTGTTTACCTAATTTAAATTAATCCATTTAAATCACGTGAATAACAAAAATAATTCGGATCCATATTCTAATGAGCGCTCCTCATATATGAAATATGGACATACGCACACACAGACATACAACACAAAACACAAATGTGCAAACAAATGTACAACACATAAGATAATAATAAAGGCCTTGTAGCTTTACCTAGGTGAAATCTCCATTGCAATGTTTAAAAACTCCACAGTCAAAAAATGAAACTGATCAGAAAAACATTAACCTATGTTTGTATGAGCTCAAAACATAAAAATAGAGCCTTATGATGTGGAAAAATGCAATAATAAAATAGGTATTGAAAAAAGAATCCTGGTTAATCACTGTTGCAGATGTAAGAATGGCCAAGCTGGAGTTCTGGATATCAGCTGTTATGGATTTGAGTCAAATCATCTTCTTTTCGATCTGTAGAAATCATTTTAGTCAGTCTTTCAGGAATCCAAATAGGTTGCTGTTCTCCCTGTGGAAACACACAGACAGAGCCCCTACTCCAGACAATCACTGGGTCAGAACCTTTCCATTGTCCTGTTAGAATATCTTTCCAAAGAACTTTAGGCTTATGCACATTTTTTGGATACATATGTCTTTTGCAGCACTAAGTCCTGATGAATCCAAATTTAAAAAGTTTAGAGTAAAAAGCGTTATTTTAAGTTTATCTTTGGGGGATATATACCCCTTTCCAATTCCCTCTTTTTGCTTTAATAAGTACGTTTTAATAGTTTGATGATCTCTTTCAACTATGCCTTTTCCCTGTGGATTGTATGGAATTCCTGTTATATGAGTAATACCAAATGTTGAGCAAAATTGTTTAAAAGAGGTAGAGGTATAGCCAGACTGTTATCAGTTTTTAACTGTTTAGGAACGCCCACAGTGGCAAAATTTTGTAAGCAATGAGCTATAACATCTTTAGATTTTTCTCCGGCATGAAGGGAGTCCATCAAAAATCCGGAAGAACTATCAACTGTAACATGTAAATATTTTAATTTTCCAAATTCTGGCAAGTGTGTGACGTCCATCTGCCAAATATGGTTAGGTATCAGTCCTCTAGGATTGACTCCAAGATTAACTTGTGGTAAAAAGGTCACACAATTTTGACATTGTTTTATTATATGTCTGGATTGTTCCTTAGTTATTTTAAAACGCTTTTGTAAAGTATTAGCATTAACATGGAATTTTTTATGAAAATTCGTAGCTTCTTCTAGTGTAGAGAAAATATGTATGTCATGTGTAGTTTTATCTGCTAAATCATTGCCCAAACTAAGGGCTCCAGGAAATCCTGTATGTGCTCTAATATGTCCTATAAAGAATGGATCTTTTCTGTCCCAGATTAGACTTTGTATAGTGGAAAACAAAGAGAAAACAGTAGAAGAAGGGGAAATCCTACCAGCATCTTCAAGAGATACTATAGCATTAACTACATACTGAATATCAGAAAATAAATTAAATACAGAATCTTTAAACATTAAAAAGGCTTGTAAAACTGCATTAAGCTCTACCTTTTGAGCTGATTGTTTTGGTACTAAAAATGTAAAAGTTTGATCAGGGGTAACTACTTCTGCTGTACCATTATTTGGCCCATCAGTGAATATATTTGGAGCATTCATAATAGGGGTTTTTCTTGTCATTTTTGGAAAAACTACAGGATGCTTAGACCAAAAAGACAACAAAGGATTAGATGGTAAGTAATTATCAAATCAAACATTAGATTTACACATGATTATTGCCCAAGTATTTAACTCATTAGCTAACTCATCAATTTGATCCATAGTATATGGAGTAATAATTTTATTGGGAAAAATTCCAAACACTCCCTTCGCTGCTTTTATTCCTTTGAGTATTAATTGTCCTACAGCCTCAGGATACCTAGTAAGAATAGTGTTAAGTGAATAAGATAAATGTATCCACAATAATGGACCTTCTTGCCAAAATACTCCTGTAGGAATATTTTTTGTTGGTAGTACAATAAATAATAAAGGCAAACCTATATCGATTCTATCCAAATGTATATTTTCCATATATGTTTCAAGAATTTTCAATGCCTTTCTTGCTTTAGGAGTTAACATGCGAGGTGAGTTTGGATCTGATGGACCTTTTGGAATATCAAATAAAGGTCCCAACTCTCCTGTTGGTATGCCTAGATAAGGCCTTATCCAATTTATGTCTCCCAATAACTTTTGAAAGTCGTTAAGTGACTTGAGTTGATCTACTTGTATTTGAATTTTTGGTGGACGGACCATGGTTGAGGATAATAGAACTCCTAAATAATTAATTGGAAAATTTAATTGTACTTTATCTATTGCTATCTCTAGATTATAATTTTTTAATAAGTTTGTAAGTGTTGCATAACATTCCAGCAATATGTTTTTATATTTATGTGCCAATAATACATCATCCATATAGTGAAATATTTGTAGTTCAGGATTTTGATTTCTAAGTGGCTGGATTGCTTTATTAACATATATTTGACACATAGTTGGACTGTTAGCCATCCCTTGAGGGAGTACTTTCCATTCATATCTCTGATCAGGACCTTCATGATTTAATGCAGGGACAGTAAATGCAAAGCGTGGACTATCCTCGGGATGAATTGGAATTGAAAAAAAATAATCTTTAATATCTATGGCTAAAACATGCCAGGTTTTTGGCAAAGCAGACAATTGAGGAATCCCTGATTGAGCATGTCCCATAATAACCATCTCATTATTAATGGCTCTTAAATCTTGCAATAATCTCCATTTACCAGATTTTTTTTAATGACAAAAATGGGAGTATTTTGGGGAGATATGGAAGGTTGTATATGTCCTTCCACTAATTGTTGTTTGACCAGATCATGGGCTACTTGTATCTTTTCTTTAGTCAGGGGCCACTGAGGAACCCACACTGGTCTTTTTGATTTCCAAGTAATTTTTATTGTCTCAGTGGCCCTTTCTGAAAATCCAACCCATGTCTTTCTGTTCCTTGATCTATTTGAATTGGTGCTGCTATATCTTGTCCTTGTTTTCCTAATCTTTTTTCTTTCCTAAAACCTTGTCTAGCCCTAGTAGTGGGCGCATTAGGATTGATGTTATTTGTTAACGTCAAACCTAATTGATCTAGGTCATCTCGTCCCCATAAATTTATAGGAAGATGATCCAATACATATGGCTGTATACTTCCCTCACAACCTTCAGGATCCTTCCAATATAATAACATTGTTCTTCTATGGGGATTAGTAGCCACTCCTAGGCCTCGAAGCGTTTGAGTGGCTTGTTGTAATGGCCAATGTTTTGACCATTCCTGACTAGATATGATGCTAAGGTCTGCACCTGTGTCCCGTAGCCCATTAAAGTCGTGTCCTTGAATATTTAGTTTTAACATTGGGCGAGAATCTAAATTTAAAGACAACATAGCCCAATCTACACCTGTGGAGCCTAATCCCCTGGAACCTATTTTTACACTATGACTAGGAAATTTATTATGTAGGATGGGTATTATTAACAACTGTGCTATTCTATCTCCAGGTGAAATTACTGATATACCTCTTGGAGAACTAGCTATAATTTTTATTTCACCTACATAATCGAGATCAATTACCCCAGGACTTATCTTAAGTCCTTTTAATGTAGGTGAACTACGTCCCAATAATAAGCCTACTGTCCCTTGGGGAAGAGGTCCTTTTATTCCTGAAGGAATGATTTGAACTCCCATCTCTGGAGTTAGTACTGCTCTGGCAGAGGCGCAGATGTCCAACCCTGCGCTCCCTCAGGTTTGTCTGATGAGGGATTTAATGGACAATGTGTCCTGGGTACTACTCTAATGGTGTTGCTGGGTTCCTCCACTGCCCCGTATATTTGTGGTTGTGGGCCCCGGAGCATTGGGCCCCTTGGTCCTTTTTTTGGCAATGGAGTCTGATGCCTTTCTCCACGATATCATGGGTAAATACCTGGTCCTTGTCCGTTTTTTGTTAAGGGAGTACCCTCTATGGTAGTTTGAGAACGGCATTCATTAGCCCAATGTCTCCCTCTATGGCATCGTGGGCAAATACCCGGTATTCTATTTCTTTGATAACTAGTTTTGTTAAATCCTCCTCCTATGAGGCAACTCCTTTTAAAATGTACTGTTTTTTCACAATCATAGCATGTTTTTGGCCTGGCATCAAAAGCCTGTTGTACTGCAGCTGCCAAGACTTGCTCTTGTTCATTAATATCTCTACATAATTTAATATATGTGTTTAAATCTTCATGTCTCCATGGTCTAATAACCTCTCTGCAGCAACGATTTGCTTGGCCATAAGCCAGTTGTTTTATTAATGGCATTGCTTGTTCTGTATCCCTCAAAATTTTGGCAGCCATTTGAATTAGCCTGTCTACAAAGTCAGCGTAAGGTTCATTACCACTCTGTATTACCTTAGATAGCTGGCCTTGTAAATCTCCATGTCCTTGTAAAGTCTTCCATGCCCTAACTGCATCTGCAGCAATTTGTGCATATATAGCAGGATCATATTCAATTTGTTGCCGCTGTCCCTCATAAGGTCCTTTCCCTAGCAACATTTCTAGATTTCTTTGAGGGTAACCGGCTGCTGCATTTTGCCTAGCTGTCTCTGCGCATAATTCCTCATTGGCAACCTTCCATAACAAATATTGTCCTCCATTTAGCACAGATTTACACATGCTAGCCCAATCTGCTGGCGTCATGTCCAAGTTAGTAATGGACTCGACCATGCTTACCGTGAAGGGAGCTTGGGGACCATAGGTTGTTACAGCCTCCTTTAACTGCTTCACTGTTTTAAAATCTAAAGCATGGTGAATTCACTGCCCTCCTGCCTGCTCAAGTACAGGGCATGCTAATCTTTGAGGTCCTGTCTCAGAATCCCATTATCAACTACGGGGTTTGAGGGCCACTCAGCTGTCTCTATCGGTGGGCCTGTTGGTTGAATTAAACCCTCTTGTGATAAAACGGAGTTAGTAACAGCCTCCTGTTGTGGCCTTTTTCCTAACAACCCCTTATCCTTTAAATTTTCTTCCTCTGTCTGACTAGCTCGAGAGACCTTCTCTTTTGCTTGATCTAAAATGTCTTTCTCCATGTTCTGAACCTCTAACAATTTGCTTAACATATTTTCAGTTTGTTTTAATCTACTATAAAGATAACGCAACCCAATAAGATAACACAAAACAAAACCGAATCTGAATGAAACAAAAACGGAATAAAAAATCGTTGTATCAATTTTCTCTTCCTCAGGGCCGACAAACATCAAACCTTTAGTCAACCAGTTTGCCTGAGAAATTTCTAGAGATAGGCAGCTTGAAAGAAAAACAAAATAAATCAAAAGAAGAACACATTGTTTTTTGAAATGGTCACCCATTCTCTCGCCTTCCCCAGGGGCGAGCAATTTCACTTACCCCCAAGCTTCAGGTGTTCCGCATACGAGCCATCAAATGCCGCAGTCTCTGGCTGGGCACAAATCACGAGTCTCCACACAGCTTGTAGATTCAAACAGCAATTCTTTATTCCCGAACTCACACCGGCCGTCTACAAACACGTTCTGGGGAAATCCACGTTCCTGCCCAAATCCACTCTCTGCCCAAATCCACTACTCCTGGGATTCTGTCTCCCAAATATACTGTCTGATCCTAAGAATCAAGAGGAACTCAGCAGCAGGATACACCCTATTCTAAAGGGGAACACCCTAATCTCCTATTATGCTAAACCGCCCTATTCTAAAGGGGGAACACCCTAATCTCCTATTATGCCAAACCAGGAACACACTAAACATGGATCCGCCCTGGTCCTTCAGCAAGGTCACCTTACATGCAATGTCCTGCAAAATGTCCTATTTCCATGAGTCCTTCCACTAAGGAAACATGGGGGTACGCTGGCAAGGAAATTGTCATACCTACTTGGCTGATGGCTCCCAGCAGTCATTTGTGTGGTAGTTAGAAGAGATGCCTGGGTCCACCTGAACATGAACTCTAGTGTCATTCCCCTTAGAGACTGAGTTATGTAACTCACTTCAGAGAAATATTGCCATGAATTTTGTTGGGATTTTAGGAGGCCATGCATGAGAGTCGCCCTTGGAAACTGAGATCTAAGCCAATGGTGGCTTTCGTAAGAGCATTGGGAATTTCAGCCAGGATATCACATGATTTTATTCTTATAGACTTGGCAGCCATAGTTGAGAGTCAAATCACACATGGACCTAACATTGTAGACCTCATGGGCCTGGCTTCATGTGTCATTTTGGCCACTCTTTGGGAAGCTTTGCCTCTGCGAGTTCTCCAGAGCATTTCTTGAAATGTGCTACCTCAAAATTTAATGGTTCCTGAATGAATTGAAACCCACAGTTTCTCCAACTTCATCCTTGAAAAATGGCTAGATAAATACCATGAAATTTTTAAAATTCCCATGACCAGGTGGCACTGGAGAATCTTTGGATGTCCTGTTGTTGATCATGAGTATACCAGAGAGTGCCTTGATTGACTGCGTTTCATGAAAATGGTGTAGAACAGAGATGCCAGTATGTTGGAGCCTGCTGAGAAGTGGGCCCAGAGCTGTGGTGTGCAGGTGTGTGGTAAAATATCTGTGGTCGGGCCATGTGGATCTGCCATTGACTTCCAAATGGCTGGTGGCTGACATGGTGGAGACAGGAATCACTTATATGTCTGAAACCTCTCCATAAATGGCATCTTGTTATATGGAGATGTTTCAGGGCAATGTTCAGTATCAAGTTGCTATGGTCAACGGGGCAATCTATGTGGGATAGAAGCTTAGTTGGTGCATTGTCCTGCAGACCCTTACCCACCACACGTGAGAGGACTCCCTCCAGCACTGTGTCCCAGTTGAATTCCTTGCATTTCGTGAAGCAAATACCAAACTCCCAGTGCAGCAGCAAGAAAGTCCATGAAAAGTGGAGGATGACCTAATGGCTTCACAATCCACATGCGGAGACAATTAGCTTTCAGTGGCCACAGTTTACTTACAAAGAGAGAAGTCAGCACTTCTGCCTCATGTTCTTTGGAAAATAAGAAACAATGTCCTCTAGGTCACATAGATGCAGACCCAGCTTTGATGGTTTCATTAGAATGGAAGCAAAAGCTCCTGACAACAACATATATGTCAAGTGCCCATCCTCAGAGGCAGTTTCTCAAAAAGTCTTTAGGCCAGCAGAGCTCCATGTTTGTGGAGTGTTTACCTTATAGACCAGGATGCAAGAAATCACCACTGACTCCAATTAAAATCAAATTAAAACAAGCTTATTATTTCCACCACCCTGGTGCCTCTCCTTCCCAAAATGGCGGAAACAAGAGAGAAACCACACCTTTCTTACAGCCCAGATTTATAGCCCAGAAAGTTACACAAAAGAGGGGTTACGGATAACAGAACTCTGACAAGCATCACACTAATGGTAGTTTACTTTATTTATTTATTTTTTTTTTTGCTGACACAAACATCAGAATTTATGGGGACCATTAGAGCCTCAGAGAGTGTCATCTGACCAGGGAAGGCCAATATTTATGAGGTGTCAACAAAGTTTCAGAGAGGGCTGTTATCTGGTCAGAGAGCCAGCCATGGGTGAGTTCAAGGCACGAGCAGGCATTCCAAACAGGTTCGAAATTTGCTGTAATTAATAGTTAAGAAAAATTATCCTTTCTTGGCTTTGTGGCAAGATGGCTCCAAACTTTAATAAAAGATCAGGTTGGGTCTATCATTCCCCCCTTTTCTAATGTGTCCCTTTCATATCTTTCATACGGTAGGTGAAGAGCACTGAGGGAATTTTATTCTCTGATGCAACAGTCTCCCTATTTTTTCAAATCACCCAAAACCGGTCTCCGTGATTTTACCTGACTTAATTAATTACGTATATTGATAGTCTATTTACTTTTGGCTCCACTGTTGTAAGAAGAGAGGCATTACTCATTTTGGCTTCTTCTGAGCTGAGAGAGGGTGACGTGAAGGGGAACAGCATGAGGGACATGAGTTGCCTTTTAGAGGTCAGTTCGGTTTGAAGTCTCATTGGGGAAGAACAGGTTGTAAAGTCATCTGGGGATGGGTTCTTCTATGAGAGAAACAAAAAACATGAGTACTGAATAAATGTTGCAGCAGCTAGAACATGTCACTGTACAGAAGTTCCCTCACCAGTCTTTAATATCCCCAGTTATCAGGACTGTCAACTTAATACTTAACATTTAGTGTTACAGTTGTCCCTCCCCATAAGATACAGTTTAATAATTTAATGTCATCTGATCTTGCAAAATCAGTTTACTAGAATGACCTCTGTGTCTAATAGAAAAACCTTTAATTCTGTTACTCAGTGCTGGATAATCATACTAGCCAACACCAAGCCTAACCGTGTAGGTTAGAAATATCTGAGGCCTTAAACTAAAAACTTCTGCCTCTGGCAGCTCCTCTTGATAGAGTCTTTTTATAGTTATCAGGCATTCCTGTCTGAGAATCCTTCTTTGTAACCTCCAGTCTTACTTATTTTGGGAGGCTAATATAAAGTGTATACATTAAAATATTATTATTATTATTATTATTATTATTATTATTATTATTATTATTATTTAAAATGTCCAGGAATGGCTGTATTCTGCTTTCAACTGTCTTTGCTAAGTGTTTAAGATGAAGCAGTCAAACTGACTTTTGTTTCTATCTATTGGTAACAGTCAGCTGAGCTTTTATGGTTGCCATTCCTGGGGAGACTGGAGAGCAGCTTCTCAGTTCTGCTAGTGCCTTTTGGGCTAGGTGGGTCCAGGTGTTCCTTGACCATGTGGCTTCCCTTGGCAGCATCAGGGATGTCTCCCTTCTCTGATGACTCTCCTCTTCTTAGCAAATGCACTGATTGGCTTTCTGTTCTCCAGTGGTCTCATTAATCCCCCTGATGGGGAGGTTATATGGCCCAGAGTTGAAAAGCTCTTTAGAGAAGTCGCCTGTTCCCTGGATTCAGACTGACTCAGAGGGCAAGAGCCAAATATTAGTTTTCTTGTCCCTTTTCATTTAATTTTAATTTTAAATCCTAATCTTAAATATCCAGCAAATAAATTTTAACTGCCTTATGTTAAGAGTACTGGGCTTTAATGTCTATAACTTTATAATTATTTATCTTTTTATTAATTGGGATCTGTGTTATTCTTTTTGTCTTGTAGGTGATGACTTATTATCTTAAATTAACCCATGTTGTGTTCTTAAAGCAACAATTCTGTAAAACACTAACAGAGAATCTTTAGATCACTTATAAGGAAATTATAAAATAAAATTTTTTAACAAGAGTAAATATACTTAGTTTGCATAATAGCTACCCTGAATTTTTTGCTTAGTTATAAATTATATCCCCTGTTACAGATCCTAGTAATCTTGACAGAAAAAAAAAACAACTTTTGAACAAAACTTTAAATGAAACATAATCTAACCTACTGTTTTCATAGTCATTCTCACATGTAGTAAGATGGGACACAGAGCCTTATCTCAGGTAAGGCAGGTCTCTTTATAAATCTTAAGGGTTTTAGTTCTAAAGCTGATCTTTTTTTTTAAATATCATTTTACAAAGTTTACATAAATTTTTTTAGGTCACATGAACATTAGCTAACACCGTATGATATCACATTTAAAACATGAATTAAAGAAAGGCTGAAAGTTTTTAACCTTTACATAGATTAGGCTCTCATTAACTTAAAAATACATTTAAATTGTTCCCAAATGTAAAAAGTAACATAAAACTTTACTTATCTTTATGATAACAGATAAATAAATTCCCAATATATATTTTTACCATACAACTTAAGAACGCCAGCATGATATAATGCTCTTTTAAGTTTCTACCTTACAGACTTGTACATGTAAGATATGAGCACATTAATAGCATCATAATTACATTGATGTTTCCACATTAACCAAGTTTAGCTTTTAAAGTAATGACAGTACAGTTCTCTAAAATAACAGTTCTTATTTAATCAGTTGTTTAATTTTTATGGTTGCTAGCTCTAGAAAAAATAAAACTTAATAAACACAATGTTATGGGTAAACTTATGTTTTAAGAAATTTTTGTCTCTTTAACACATGACTGATTTTTACAATCTTATACAGAATTTAGTACAAACTTGTACAGACCTTAGTTAATCAATCAGATATCTAACAAAAGTACTCATGAATGAGTAATCTCATATGAAATTTAATTTACTTATTTATCAAAATATTAGACAAATGTATTGAAGATTGTAAACCATTTTTTTGTTGAAGGAAAAGTCCTACAACCAAGTCATATTAGATATTTTGTAGACATTAATATTTTATTAGATATCTGAACACCTAGAAAAACTTGTAAGCTTAAATTTAAAGACATTTATTTTTATCTGTTTATCCAATTTAAACTGAACCATTTAAATAACGTGAATTAAGGATCCTTGGATCCACTTTTTAAAATTTGTTTTTATGAGCATTTTTTTATGAGCGTTCTTTATATATGTAAATTTTTGTATCATATGTTTGATATATGGATATATGTATATATAGACATACAACACATAACAGAAGTGTGCACACATAAAAATAGTAAAGGCCTTATAGCTTTTCGCAGATGAAATCTGCATTGCAATGTTTCAAAAACTCCACAGTTGGTCAAAGATAGAACTGATCAGAAAAACATTAACTTAGGTCTGTAGGATCAAAATCATGAGCTAAAAAAAACTAAATAAAGTATCTAAGGAAAAAAATAAGAGTCCTAGAAAAAACGACTGGACAGTAATTAGTAAAAACCATACAATTTGCCTTTTTTTTTCTGCTTAGGCCTCAGATCAGTCTCCTACTGAGCTTGCAGGATTCTTTTATTTGCATTTCAAAATAAGTCCTGGCTGAGGTCAGGAAGGAGCAGGAAAAAACTGCTATTCAGAGCAGACACAACAGGCCTAAGGCATTTTAACCATAATATTCAGGTTAGGATGTTGAAAATTATGAAACAAGTTTAAGATACAATTCACAAAATTTTATATCTTTACATCTTGTTTTGTCAACAGATACCATAAAATGATTTACTATCTTTGTCCAAATTAATGCACTGGTACGCACAGTGACATTTTCCCAGGCTACCCAATTCAAAATAGGTGAAATAATAGACTGAATGATTGGGAAGTTACTTGCCAACTTGGAAGTAGAGTTCTTTAGTTTTCCATCCTAAGTATTTAAGTTCTCTGGCATAAATTATCTGAAATCATAAACTAAACAATTACCTAAACCCGACTTTTACCTGCAAGATTGTGCAATGCTTCAAAAACCCATTCAGATACCAGATTGTTACAATAAAACATCATCATTTAGACACACATTCAGCTAAGATCATTCCCAAGAAACAATTTAAAATATCAACACATTATTGCACATGTCTTAAAGGGCCAGAAACAAAGACACAAGACAGACTGAAGGGAGCTCCAGACTATGGCCGACAGACAGAAGCCTTTAAAAAGGAGCAGATAAGAGAAAAATCTCCTACACCAGTGGCACCATAGAAGTCCCCACAAGGGGACCACATGTTTTTACAGAGGGGCAACCTGAAATGTAAAATCAAGGGTCTCCATGGTGACTTTACTGAATTTAGTATCCCCTTTTTCTTTTTCTCTTTTTTAAGAAGACAGACGTTACATAATGCTTACAGTGCAGGGAAGGAAGGAGGGAATTCCCTGAAGTAACAGGGCTTCGGCAGCTGCTGGAAGTCCCTCGGTCCCTCCTTTAACTTACAGGATTAGCTCCTCTGGTTCGGTTCCACCCCAACCATGCTCCATCTCCTAACATATCAGTAGTCAGCTCTCAAAAAGTTCCGGGTCGGGGTGGTGTGGTTTATCAAAATTTGAAACTTAAAGTTCAGTTCCTGACCTTGAAGCCAATTAATGCCAATTTAATAATGAGGACAGGGTTTTTGAGAAGAAGAAAAAGGGAGGTTTATTGCTTTGCTAACAAAGGAGAAACACAGGGGACTCTGCCCAAAGGTTGTGACTCTTTTGATCTGGAGGTACAAGTGGTTTTAAAGGAGTTTCACTTCTTAACCTGTGAGATACTCAGTTTTTAGCTCTGCAGCAGGCATTGCCTTGTGCAGTGGGTGTGCTCCAGGCAGCCAGCTAGGGGCTTCTCTTATCCTGCTTAACAAAGGGAGGTAAAGTTCATCGCAGTTCCTTAAAACACAGTCCAAAAAGGTGTCACGCTTACTTGCTTTACTACCCATTTTCACGTCCAATATCTTTAAGTTTTTACCACAGAAATCACACAACAAAACGCACAAAAACAAACAAACAAAAAACATATAGAACACAGAACAAAACAAAACAAAAAAAAAAAAAAAAAAACAGAAACCAGGCACCAAAAAAAAAAAAAAAAAAGCAGAGGAGCATTGCAATGTCTTGCTAAAGCTCCTGGGTAGGACCGCGGGCATGCCCATCCACACCTCTCTACCCATCCAGAAGAATTCCCTACATAACAGAACAAAGGACAGCATGATTCTCGTTACAGTCCCGGACAGGAGTATATGTGAGCCTCCCCAGGCCTCCTCTCTGTCATCAGAAGAGATCTCCCTTAACCAGATATCAGATGTTATAAAGGTGCCACTTACCTATGGAGGCCTCCTCCACCAGGTGCTTGCTAATAGTTATAGTCCAGTGGTTCATTGCAGTGCTCCCTGGACCAAAGTCTCACTCCAAGTCGTTGAAACATCTCAAGTTGCGCATCCCCTAGAGTGGCTCTGTAGCCGGGGGCCCTGGAGGGAAGGCCAGCTTCAGAATTTCCAACAGTCTGGTCTTGTGATTTGTACTTGCAGGGTCATCTTGCTGCGGAACTGCAAAATGTTAGACCAGGATGAAAGAAAAGACCACTGACTCCAATTAAAATCAAATTAAGGCAAATTTATTATTTCAACCGGCCGGCGGCCTGCCTCTCCCTCACAAAACGGCGGGAACAAGACAGCAACCCCACCTTTCCTACAGCCCAGCTATATAGCCCAGAAAGTTACACAAAAGGGGGATTACAGATAACAAAACTTTGACAAGCATCACACTAAATGTAGTTTACTTTTCTTTTTTTTTTTTGCTGGCCCCAACATCAGAAATAATGATGACCATTAGACCTCAGAGAGGGTCGTTGTCTGGCCAGGGAAGGCCAAAAATTATAATGTGTCACTAAACTTTCAGAGAGGGCTGCTATCAGGTCAGAGAGATAGGCATGGGTGAGTTAAAGGCACGGGCAGACATTCCAAATGGGTTCAGAAATTGCAGTAATTTATAGTAAACCCAAAATTAGCTTTTCATCGCTTTGTGGCAAGATGGCTCCCAATTTTAATAAAAGATCAGGTTGGGTCTATCAACCCTGTCCCTTACTTTTGGAAACTCCTCTTCCACCTCCAAGTTTGTAAACTCCTGAGGATTTTCCAGATATGTATTCACAGATTTTCTAACTCTTCTCCTCTAATTGTGTCTTACTTGGGGGGAAGGCAATGTCAAGTAATCGTTCTGGATGAGAGTGGGAAGATTTTTGTATAGCACATATTTGCATACACATTGGATTCCTTATCTAATTTTCCATTCAAAATACTGAAACCCTGACACTAACCCATACCCTACTAGACTCTGACTACTAATCCTAATATGATGGAGAAACATAACCCAAACAGAATAGAAATACAAGCAGTTCAGAGGAGGCATGGTGTATAGTTGGACTTTCATTTTGCATGATAAAGGGTTGGTGTTATAAATCTAGTCAATTTTTAATTGAAATAGTTCACCATGTGTTTTTAAAGTTAACAAATATGTGAATTCCTGTCTTGCTTTCTCTGTAGCCTATTCAGCACATGTATTTTTGCATGCACATACAGAATCCTACCTATTATCACACGTACATTCTTGTGAGGTAGCTGACTTGCCAGATACAAATTGTGAGAAGAGATCACTCCTCCTAAACACAGTTGGAACTGAAAATTCAATCTATGGGTGAGGTTCCTAGTTTAACAAAATTATAAATAAATCTATGTTTAGTAAAATAAATAGTTTGGGTCTGTGGATGATATATATATAATGATGAATTTCAATTGGCATATATATTGCTACTTTTTAATGTCTGTGTGGGTGTTTTGTATATATATATATATATATATATATATATATATATATATATATAATCTCCAGATATTTCAAAATATGAAATATATGTGTCTTATTATACACTCCCTAAATTCATTCATGTTCATGTATTTGGATTTACAATCAACTTTTACATGATTATTATCAGAAATATGCATCCACCTGAAATACATATTTTTTTCCTAGTACTGAAAACTAACTTCGGTGAATGGTGCATACAAATCCTAATATTTCTACAGTAACTTACCCAGTTTAACATCAATGTAAGTAGATTCCTATGATACAAAATATTTATTTTGACGTTCATTTTTATTCAACACTGGTACATTACTATTTCTTCAGTTTATGCACATAATAGGATATATATTTATCCACAAGTTCACAAATTTATAGGCATTTGTCTCTCTATCAATCACTTCCTGCTTCAGAACACATGTATTCCTCCAGCTTTCCTGGCTGGACTTTTCATGAGACTTCTTTCCAAAGACATTATTTTCGATTTCTCTAATCATTTTGAAGCAAAACTCACACACTCTTCATGATAAACCATTACCCTAATATTACCATTAGATGTATAACGGGTTGGAATGAATGATTATATATCAATATAAGATTTCCTGTATATTTTCAGATATCAATTCAATCCTTTATTTAAAGTTGGAAGTACTTATATAATTTATTCACAGTATGGTCTATTCATGCATTATCTCTATATTGATAGACAAACGTACACCTCTTTGTATCCCCAATTCTAATTTATATGTCTTCAAAATATTGCACCCAGAAATGGTGGAAGAAATACTCATGTCACCTGATCTACATATACATTTTATCACAGTAATATTCTGGACAAAACTACAAAGATCAAACTTATGTTTTTACCAAAGCCTAAATGGAAAGTGAGCATGGATTATGAAAAACATCTAATGCTCTCAAATGTCAATCCTATTGGTGACTACATATTTCTTTCTTCCTAAGATTATATATTCAACCTCAAGGCTGTTGAAAATGTCTAATCCTATCACTCACTTTATAATTGGCCTGATATCCTAAAATCTCTATTGATATCTGCTTTCCTACATATTTTCCCCAGTTCAACATTGTGACAGATTCTTCACATGTGCTAACCTTTACATTCACTCTCTACCTGAAACCCTATTGCTAAAGAACTTTTGGTACAATTCCTATCCTCATTCTTCTTTCTAAACCTATTGAGTATCTTCCTAATCATATTGACTATCTCTTTTTTACTGGATGTTCTCTTCTACATTCAATCATCCAAGGTACAAGGACCTATGCCATTGTATATCGATTTATTGGAGACATTTTTGCAGAACATAATTCAAAGCTAAGTATCCCAATCAAGGGCCCCATGCCCTTCTGGTCTCCAAAGCTTACCTAGATTTCTGTTTTCCTACTTATATTTCACCTATATATTCTAATAAATATCACAGGTCAGAATAACATTATTCATCCCGAAGAATGATTCCTAACCCAAATTGTACATGTTATTAACCCTAACCATACACTCTTTCCTCAATCTAACTTTACAGAAGAGGAGGTACAGAGTTGGTCTTATAATACAGGAATGGAGGGCATATTCCATCTACTGAGAACCTCAAAGTTCCATGCAGAATTTATCCCTGTAGAAGATGTAGGCTGCTGGGAAGGACCCGAGAGAGAAAAAGTCATCTTTCAAGGCAAACAACCTGGTCAGGATGAAGGGATATGTCTGAATCAACATCTATCTTTTTATTGTAGAGAAGATGGACTAAACCAGGTCTGTGTAGAGAGCTGTTCCTGGGGGACAATGGTTGATATACCATTCTAACTTGTGAAAGTGTCACAGGAAGTAGGGGCAGCCTCCATTTCATGCGAACCTTGGAAGCAAATGTTAGGGCAAAGTGGTTGCCAAGGCAGTGACCTAATACAGTTCCTGATGGAAGTAACCTACCTAACTTCCTTGGTGATGGAACTCTCTGAACATGGGATCCTGGAAGCCAAGCAAACAGAGCAAGTCCCAGTCCCAGTCCAGGTGGGCTCACTTATTTGGATTTACCAACGACAGAGTCAGTCTTTCTTGGTACCTACTGATGTGAGGATGGCTAAAAGCCAGGAGAGCTCTGAAAAGGGGCCTTTCCTGAGAAAGCAGGATGTGGATCACTGCTGGATCCTGACAGAGTTGGCCAACGAGATCAGATCTGAGACAGGACAGGCCATTTTGGGGTAACATTGTATGGCTCACCAGTCAGAGGACATTCCGGACAGTCACAGACCTACTTTGGGGAAGGAGATGCCTTTGTGGGTGTGGGTGTGAGTTTGTAGTTTTTTCTCATGTTCTGAGAATAATTAGAAAAGGAGGTTTGTTTGTTTTGGAGTGGGCTGATCTAGTAAGTCATTTGAAAAGGTGAGTTTTTCCATGTCTGTGTATCCCATTGTGTCCATTGATGTAGACAGTAGAAAAGAGAATGCATCAATGGATGTGCCCTGTTTAGTAGAATGCTTCCCAGCATTCATCCTGCCCAATTTATGAATGGACTGTGGCTTGCCTTAGGGATGAGAACACCTAATATGTTCCTAAGTTCCTGTTTTCTTCCTGAATTCTGGCCAATCTCCAGAATAGGCTCATGGTTTTGTACCACCTCCAAGCTCAGTGACATGGCCATGTTCTGGATAGCTGAAGGGAATGGCCAGCATGTCAGAAAACTCAGATATCAGTGTGACCAGAAATGACTCAGTTGAGAAACCCTGCTTTGGGCCTTTTGCTTACATATAGTTCCGTTTCCCTGAATGTCAGGAAGGTCTTTTCTTCAGGCCAAACTTTTTTGAAGCCTAAAGAAAACAGTTTTCAAATGGAAATAAATGGGCATCACCTGTGGCTCTTTGCTTAATTGCTTTGGAAAGGGATGTGTCTGAATCAGCCTCTTGGTCCTGTGTGAGGCAGTGGGTTAGATTCTCAGCACCTGATGGATCTAAAGAAAGATCCCATGTGGGCATCCAAAACCAAAATGGCCAAAATTGCTGTCATTGTGGATGAAGTCTCTAGCCTTCTTCAGTAAGGTTCCTGACCTCCATCAAGAGAGAATAGGGATACATTGGATCAAATGAGTTTTTCAAAGCCCTGCAGAGGCTAGCCCATAGGTGCTTGGCTTTTATCATCACTCCAATTCACATAAAGAATCTAAACACCACAATCCGAACGCCTCAAATTGAAGAAGCAGAGTATTATTAACGGTAGGCCTATTTGATCACTCCTGGTTCACAGGAAGGGTGCCCATTCCACCCTGACATCAGGCAAATGAGGGGCAAGGTAGCTTATTTTGTACACTGTCTAGGGCTGCGCCCCTCATCGAAAACTCCAGCCAGAGTTTATGATGAGTGTATATATGGACCTATTTGTATATAGGACCATGGTACATGGTCCTATGCCATTGTATATGGATTTATCTGAGACATCTGTGCAGAACATAATTCAAAGCTAAGTATTCCAATCAAGGGCCCAATGCCCTCTGGGCATCAAATAATACTTGGATTTATGTTTTCATACATATATTTCACCTCTATTGTCTTATACATATCGCAGTTCCCAATACCATTTTTCATCCAGTAGAATGATTCCTAACTCAAATTGAAAATGTTATTAATCCAAACCATACACTGTTCCCTCAACCTAACTTTACAGAAGAGCATGAACAGGGTTGGTCTTACAATACAGGAATGTATGGGATCTTTGACTTGCTGAGAACCTCAAAAGTCCATGCAGAAATGATCTCTGCACAAGATATAGTCAGCGATGAAGGACCTGAGTGAGCAAAAGTCTTCTTCCATGGCAAACAACTTGGTCAGGATGAAGAGTTGTGTCTGAATCTGCCTCTCTCTTCTTAATGTAAAGAAGATGAGCCAAATCAGGCCTGTGTGGAGAGCTCTATTTGGGTGCCTATGGTTAATATATCATTCTAACTTGTGAAAGTGTCACAGGAAATATGGGCAGCCTCCATGGGACTCTGGAAGCAACTGTTAGGACAAATTGGTTGCCAAGGCAGTGTGTCCTCATTCAGTTTCTGAAGGAAGTGACTTCACCTCACTCCCTTGGTGATAGAAATCTCTGAACGTGGAATCCAGGAAGCCAGGAACACAGAGACAGTCCCAGTCCCAGTACCAGTGTTCTCACTTGTTTGGATTTACCAAGAACAGAGTCAGTCTTTCTTGGCACCTACCGATGTGAGAATGGCCAAATGCCAGGATAGCTCAGAAGAGGGGATTTCCTGAGAAAGCAGTTAGTGGCTCAATACTGGCTCCTGACAACTTCACACAGTTGGCCAAGGAGACCAGAACTGAGACAGGACAGTCCATTTCAGGGGAACATAGTATGGCCCACCAGTCTGAGGACACTGCGCCTAGTCACAGACCTACTTTTGGAAAGGAGGTGCCTTTGTGGGTGTGAATGTGGTTTTGTGGTTTTGTCTCATGTTCTGAGGATAGGAAAGGCGGTTTGTTTGGTTTAGAGTCAACTGTTTCTAGTTAGTGCTTTGGCAAGGCGAGTCTTTCTATGTCTGAATATCCCACTGTGTCTGTGGTTGTAGATATTAGAAAAGGAAATGCTTCAATGAATGTGTCCTGTCTTGTAGAACACTTCCCAGCATTCATCCTGCGTAATTTATCAATGGACTGCAGCTTGCCTTATCTTTGGGTAACACCTGCTATCTTTCTATGTTCTGGTTTTCTTCATAAATTCTAGCCACTCTCCAAAATAGGCTCATGGTATTGTGTCCAAGATGTGTACCACCTCCAAGCTCTGTGACATGGCCATGTACTGGATAGCTGAAGGGAATGGCCAGCATGTCAGAAAACTCAGATATCAGTGTGACCACACAAGTCTCAGGGAGAAACCCTGCTTTGGGCCTTTTGCTTACCTACTGATATGTTGACCTGAATGTCAGGAAAGTCTCTTGCCTCAGGCACACCCTTTGTGAACCATGAAGAAACACTTTTCAAATGGAAATGAGTGGGCATCACCTGTGTCTCTATGCTTAATTGCTTTGGAAAGGGATGTGTTTGAATCAGCCTCTTGGCCCTGTGTGAGGCTGTGGCTTAGATTCTCAGCACTTGATGGATCTGAAGAAAGATCCAAAGTGTGCATCCAAAACCAAAATGGCCAAAATTGCTGTCATTGTGGATGAAGTCTTAGCCTTTTTCAGAAAGGTTCCTGACCTCCATCAAGTGAGAATAGGGACCCTTTGGGTAAAATGGGTTCTTCAAATCCCGGAGAGGCTAGCCCATTTATGCTTGGGTATTCTCATGACTCCAATTCACATAAAGAATCTCCACCTCACAGTCTGACCTTCTCCAGAAGTCTTCTCCATGGCTGCCTATGGGACTTTCAGGAAAAGAGTCGCTATAAAAGACTTCAGTGTACATAAACTTTCTCTTTTTGTGTTGACCTGGTCTACTTGGCAACTGGCTAAAAAATCAGCACTCCTGAGCTAGACACACCCTCACTAGTTTTTCACAAAATATGTGAACAAGGCTCCTGGCCTTGAGCTGGGGCTTCACAGACATTGCTACATTTCTAAGATAAAGAAGTTACAAACTGGGCTCCATGGGAAAAGCTGGCAGGGGGAAAAAAGAAAGGGAAGAAAAAGCTCTCCCCCTCCCAGGTGTTCTTGAAAATTTAACTTGCCCAGACCTAAGGAAAAAACAGAAACAAAAACTGCCTTTTGTGAACTTCTGAAGACAATGAACTTCTGAGCCCCTTCCCTTTCATGTTGGGTACAAAATTCTGAAACTACATAAACTTAGGTTTCATGGGATTAATTGATTACAACAGAAGCAATGCCCTCTGAATCTGGTTGCAACCAAATAAGACTGTTTCCCTGTCTTTGGTGCTATCTTTGGTGCCTTGCCTTGTCCGTCCCTACAACAGTTTAATTCTATATACTTAAACATTGTTTGTGTTTTAATGAAATTGTCAACAGATGTGATTAAATGTGTAATGGTGCGGATGTTTCCCAGAGTGCTCTATCATGACACAGATTCATTTGAAGTTCAAATAGGGGGGCATACAATCCGGTTCCTCTGAAAACATATATCCCTCACCTTAGCCATTCCATTGCAAATAGCAGTTGCTTCAGGGTTGGGCAGAGGAACCACTGCCGTGGTCCATGGGACACAACGAATGACCCAATTAGGAGCAGGAATATATAAAAACTTAAAGATATTAGTAACCTCCATCACAGCTTTGCAGGAATCTTTAACCTTTCTCTCTGAAGTTGTTTTACAGAACAGTAGAGGGTTGGATCTCTTTTTCACTAGAGAAGGGGGCCTTTGTGCTGCATTGAGGGAAGAATGTTTTTTTAATGTCGACCATAATAGAGTTGTAAAATAATCTATGAGTAAATTAAAAAGATGCCTTGAAGAGAGTCGAGGAGAGAGAGAGGCCCAAAAATGGTGGTTTGAGTCTTGGTTTACACAGTCCCCCTGGTTAACTACGTTTTTATCAACTCTGGCCCGTCCAATAATAATCCTCATATTATTGCTAACTATAAAACCCTGTTTCCTCAACCATGTAATTTATTTTCTCCAAGCTCAAATTGGACAAGTTAAACTTATGGTAATACCCCACTAGCAAACATAGAATGTGACATCCCCCAATGATCATTTTTATGATTAAAAGTTGCCAGAAGAAGTGGGGAATGAAAGGTCAATAAAATATATACTTGTCACTTCCTGTTTTTCTGTACACTTAACAAAACACTGTTGAAATGTTGAGAAATGTTTCCTAATCTTGTCCCAGAATGTGCTGTCCCCAACGGCCAAACTGCAGAATGTACTCCCTCACCCGGTTGAATGCAAACCACCCACTCACCCTGAACCATCAATAAACTTCCCTTTCTGCCCTCTCCAAGAAAAGTATATAAACTCTGCATAAGCTCTTCTCAGGGCTCTCTGCTCTAATTAAGTGAGCTCTGAGCCCCAGCATGTTGGACCCCAAATAAACCCTTTGCTGTTGCATGATGTATTCTCTTGGTAGTCTCTTCCTCCGATGCTCGCACGACCTTTACTTGGATGATTGAATATAGAAGAGAACATCCATTCAAAAACTGATAGTCGGAAGGATTAGGAAGAAGAGTTAATATAGAATTTGGAAAAAAAGTTCTTTAGCAATACGGTTTTGGTTAGACAGTGAATGTAAATGTCAACACAAGTTAAGAGTCAGTCACAATGATGAACAGGGGAAAATATGTAGGAAAGCAGATATCAATAGAGACATTATGAAATCAGGCTAAGTATAAAGTCAGTGAGAGGATTAGACATTTTCAACAGGGTTGAGTTTGAATACACAATCTTAGGAAGAAACAAATATGTACTCACCAATAGGACTGACATTTGAGAGCATTAGGCAACATCACATGGATGATTGTAGTAATCCTTTCTCACTTTCCATTTAGGCTTTGGTACAATCATAAGTGTGACCTTTGTATTTTGTGTCCAGAATATTACTCTGATAAAATGTATATGTAGATCAGGTGACATGAGTATTTCTTCCACCTTTTCTGAGGGCCATATTTTGAAGATGAATAAATTAGTATTGGGGGTACAGAGAGGTGTACACATTGTCTATGAATATAGAGATAATTTATGAATACACCATACAGTGAATAAATAATATAACTAGTTCCACTTTAAATAATGGATTGAATTGATATCTTAAAATATATAAGAAATCTTATATTGATATACAATCATTCATTCCAACGAGTTATACATCTAATGGTAATATTAGAGTTATGTTTTCTCATGAAGGGTGTGTGAGTTTTGCTTCAAAACTGATTATGGATTTGGAAAATATTGTGTTTGGAAAGAAGTCTTATAAAAATACCAGTCAACAAACACATAGAGGAATTCATGTGTTCTGAATAGGAAGTGATTGAAAGTGAAACAAATGCAAATAATTTTGCTAACTTGTGAATGAAATACATATCCGATGATATGCATAACCTGAAGAAATAGTAATGTACCAGGTTTGAATGAAAATGAACGTCAAAACATACATCATGTCCCATAGTAATCTACTTGGATTGATGTTAAACAGGGTCAGTTACTGTAGAATAATTAGGATTTGTATGCACCATTCACTGAAGTTAGTTTTCAGTACTAGAAAATAAATATGTATTTCAGGTGGATGAATAATTCTCAGAATAATCTTGTGAAAAGTTGATTATAAATCCACATAAATGAATATGAGTGAATTTAGGGAGTGTAAAATAAGACATATATATTTCATATTTTGAAAAATCTGGAAAATATATATATATATATATATATATATATATATATATATATATATATATATATATATATATATACACACACACACACACACACACATATATACAAAAAACCCCCACAGATATTAAAAGGTAGAAATATATGCAAATCGAAATTCATTATGAAATATATATCATCCACAGATGCAAAAATATTCATTTTACTGAACATGGATTTATGTATAATATTGTAATTCTAGGAAGCTCACCCATAGGTTGTATTTTCAGTTCCAACTGCGTTTAGGAGGACTGATCTCTTCTCATAAGTTGTATCTTCCATCAGCCACCTCACAAATTGTGCATGTGATACCATGTAGGAATCTAAATGTGCATATAAAAATACATGTGTTGAATTGGCTACAAAGCAAGGGAGACAGGAATTCACATATTTGTTTACTTTAAAAACACATGGAGAACTATTTCAATTAAAAATTGTCTACATATTTAACACCTACCGTTTATCATGCAAAAGGCAAGTCCAACTGTACAGCATGCATCCTCTGAACTGCTTGTATTTCTATTCTGCTTGGGTTATTTTTCTACATCATTTTAGGATTATTAGTCAGAGTCTAGTAGGGTATATGTTCATGTCAGGGATTCTGTATTTCAATGGAAAATAGGAAAATGAATCTATGAGTATGCAAATATGTGCTACACAAACATCTTCTCACTTTCATCCAGAACAAAGCCTTAACATTACCTTGGGCCCAAGTAAGACACAATGAGAGGGGAAGTGTTAGAAAATCTGTGAATACATATCTGGAATGGAAAATGCTCAGAAATTCACAAACTTGGAGGTGGTAGATGAGTTTCAAAAAGTAAGGGACAGGGTAAACTCTCCACAAACATGGAGCTCTGCTGGCCTAAAGACTTCTTGAGTAACTGCCTCTGAGGATGGGTCCTTGAAATATATGTTGTTGTCAGGAGCTTTAGCTTCCTTTGTAGTGAGACCATCAGAGCCGGATCTGCATCTATGTGACCTGGAGGACATGTTTTCTTATTTTCCAATGAACATGGTGCATCAGTGATGAGTTCTATTTTTGTAGTTAAACTATGGCCATTGGGGAAAAGTGTCTCCCCGTGTGGACTGTGAAGCCCTTTGGTCATCCTCCAATTTTCATTGTCTTTCTTGCTGCTGCATAGGGAGTTTGTTATTTGTTTAACAAAATACAAGGAGTTCAACTGGGACACGGTGCTGGAGGGAGTTCTGTCACGTGTGGTGGGTCAGGGTCTGCAGGAGAATGCACCAACAGGCTTCTATCCCACAGACATTGCCCCCTTGACCATAGCCACCTGATTCTGGACATTGCCCTGAAACTTCTCCATATAACAAGATGTCTTTACATATAAGGGACTCCTGGCTGCACCATGTCAGTCACAAGCCATTCAGAAGCCAATGGAAGATCCACATGGCCCTGCCACAGATGTTTTATTACACACCTGCACACCACTGCTCTAGGCCCACTACTCAGCAGGTTCCAAGTTACTGGAATCTCTGTTCTACACCATTTTCATGAAACCCAGTCAGTCAAGGCACTGTCTGGTATACTCTTGATTAGCAACAGGACATCCACAGGTTCTCCAGTGCCACCTGGTCATGGGAAATTCAAAAATTTCCTGGTATTTATCTAGCCATTTTTCAATAATACAGTTGGAGGCTCTGTGGGTTTCAATTAATTCAGGAACCATTAAATGGTGAGGAAGCTCGTTTCAATGAAAATTCTGCAGAACTATCACAGGCAAGGCTTCCCAAAGAGTGCCCAAATGGTCACATGAATCCAGGCCCATTGAGGTCTACAATGTGAGCTCCATGTGTGTATTGACTCTCACCTATGGCTGCCAAGTCCTTAAGAATAAAATCATTTGATATACTGGCTGAGATTCCCAGTGCTCTGTGCAAATCCACCCTGGGCGTAGATCTCAGTTTCCAAGGCGACTCTCATGTGTGGCCTCTTAAAATCCCAACACAATTCATGGCAATACTTCTCTGAGGTCAGTTCCAGAACTCAGTCTCTAAGGGGAATCACACCAGAGAACAAGCCCAGGTGGACCCAGTCATCTCTTCCAACCACCACACAAATGACCAAAATTAAAACCAAAATACTGCCACATTGCCCAAATCTTCTTCCATATCATAACCTCTGACTGGAGGTTACCATGAAGGGTGCAGCCCAAGTTGGTGTCCAAAATAAGCTCCCTTCCCCCTCATTCGCCTAAAGTCAGTGTGGCCTGGACACCATTCCTGTGAACCAAGAGTGATCAAATAGGCCTGCCGTTAATACTGCTCGACTTTTCCATGGGCCTGGTACAGAGGAGGAAGACAGGGAAGCAGGGCTGAGAGCAGCTCCTTGGATCTGAGAATGAGGAAGGAGATATGTAAAAGAATAATGGGCAAGGGTTTTGGGATTTTCCTAGCAACAAAAACATGAGCAGTAGAACATGTAGAACAGAGGGGGAAACGGGAGTGAGTATACCAAAAAGCCTGTGAGGGACTTTAAATTTTTAGTAACCATTTTCAGTGATGACAAAGCAACATTAAAGGCCATTTTTATTACATCTTTGATACTGGTATGTGGGTTCTCCTCAGCTGGTTTGAGATTTTGTTTAGCTGGTAAGAGGACCTGTTGGGACCCGGTGCGGCCACTGACAAGAAAAGAGAGGAGTGAGTGAGTGGAGGGGTACCTCAGTAGCTGCTACCTCAGGAAGGGGGCAGTGGTCTGAGATCCAGCGGAGGTTTGGGTTTTTGATCTATTAATTGTAGGGGAGAAATCAAGTTGCTGATGTGGGAGTGACAGCAGAGAGTCTGGAGTAGAAGGCTGAGGGTGAGCATCTATTGGAGAAGCATAGTTCAGGATGTGAGCAAATGAGGGAAAAAGCCTCCACATAGGGGAATCTCCTTTCACCCTTTTGAGCACTTGTAGAAGTTAAAAAGGTCACACATAATTTGAGGATCTAGAGACCCCTCTGTGGGAAATCAGGTTTGGTTATCTAATTGGTAATAATGCCAATATTGTGTACAAAATTTGAGGAGGAGTTTGGGTTCCATCTGGAAGTCCCTGTATGCTGACATCCCCATGACTTACAGAAGAAGTCGGCTTTCCCCCACACAGCTGTGACTGTTTATGGCTTTCACAGTCCGCCAGGCAAACATAGTAATCTAGGCTAGCCAACCTGCATGTGGTTCACGTGTCCCTACAAACATAATGTTTGTTTCCATTATCTATGTATGGAAGGGATTTAATGGAATTTTAGTGTAATCCTCTTCATCAGGGATATCCCAATAGATAAGACTTATAGCCAGCTGAGAAATGTCTGGGTGGAGAGATGGTCATCAGGTCCTTAAGGGGGATGTATGCAAGATAGACCATACTTCCGGTTTTCTTCCTAAATTCTGGCCACTCTCAAGAATAGGCACATGGTTTGGTGTCCAAGATATGTACCACCTCCAAGCTCTGTGACATGGACATGTACTGGATAGCTGAAGGAAATGGCTAGCATCTTATAAAACTCAGATATCAGTGTGACCAGTAAAGTCTCAGTGGAGAAACCGTGCTTTAGGCCTTTTGCTTACCTTTTGTTCTGTTCCCCAGTAAGTCAGGAAGGTTGATGCCTCAGGCCACACCTCTGTGAAGCCTGAAGCAAATATTTTTCAAATGGAAATGAATAGGCCTCACCTGTGGCTCTCTGCTTAATTGCTTTGGAAAGGGGTGTGTCTGAATCAGCCTCTTGGCCCTATGTGAGGCTGTGGCTTACATTGTCAGCACCTGATGGATGTAAAGAAAGATCCCATGTGTGCATCCAAAACCAAAATGGCCAAAATAGCAGTTATTGTGGATGAACTCTATCACCTTCCACTGTAAGGTTCCTTACCTCCATCAAGTGAGAATTCGTATCCTTTGGGTCAAATGAGTTCTTCAATGCCCTGCAGAGGCTAGCCTAGAGGTGCTTGTGTTTTCTCTGGGCTCCAATTCACATTAAGAATCTAAACCTCACAGTCAGAAGGCATCAAATTGGAGAAGCAGAGCAGTATTAACGGCACACCTATTTGATCACTCCTGGTTCACATGAAGGGTGTCCAGGCCACCCTGACTTAGGCCAATGAAGGGCAAGGGAGCTTATTGTGGACACTGTTTTGGGCTGCATCCCTCATGGAAACCTACAGCTTGAAGTTAAGATGAGTGTCTATATGGAATAAGATGAGGGTGATGTGGGAGTGTTTTGGTTTTAATTGTGGTCATTTGTGTGAGGGTTGGAAGAGAGGTGTAGGTAAACCTGGGCTGGAACTCTGGTGTGTTTCCCCTTAGAGACTGAGTTCTGGAACTGACCTCAGAGAAGTATTGCCATGAACTGTGTTATGATTTTAAGGAGGCCACGCATGAGAGTCGCCCTTGGAAACTGAGATCTAGGCCCAGGGTGGCTTTCCACAGAGCACTGGGTATCTCAGCCAGGATATCACATGATTTTATTCTGAAAGACTTGGCAGCCATAGTTGAGAGTCAAAAGACACATAGACCTCACATTGTAGACCTCAATGGGCCTGGCTTCATGTGACCTTTTGGCTACTCTTTGGGAAGACATTCATGTGAGTGTCCTCCAGAGATTTCACTGAAATGAGGTTCCTCACCATTTAATGGTTCCTGAATAAATTGAAACATACAGTGCTTCCAACTTCAACCTTGAAAAATGGATAGATAAATACCATGAAATTTTTGAAATTCTAATGACCAGGTGGCACTGGAGAACCTTTGTATGCCCTGTTGCTGATCATGAGTGTACCAGATAATGCCTTGATTTACTGGGTTTCATGAAAATGGTGTAGAACAGAGATGCCAGTAAGTTGTAGACTGCTCAATTGAGGGCACGAGCTGTGGTGTGCAGGTTTGTGATAAAACATTTGTGGTGGGGCCATGTGGATCTGCCATTGCTTCCAAATGGCTTGTGACTGACGTGCTGCAGCCCGTAATCCCTTATATGTTTGATCTCTTCATATAAAAGCATCTTGTTGTATGGAGAGGTTTCAGGGCAATGTTCAGAATCAGGTTGCAATGGTCAAGGGGGCAAGCTATGTGAGATAGAAGCCTGGTTGATGTATTCTCCTGCAGACCCTGACCCACCACACCATTAAATTTTGAGGAAGCTCATTTCAATGAAAGCTGTGGATAACTCTCACAGGCAAGGCGTCCCAAAGAGTGCCCAAAAGGTCCCATGAAGCTAGGTCCATTGAGGTCTACAATGTGAAGTCTATGTGTGTTTTGAATTTCAACTATGGCTGCCAAGTCTTTCAGAATAAAATCATGTGATATTCTGGCTGAGATACCCAGTGCTCTGTGGAAAGCCACACTGGGCCCAGATCTCAGTTTCCAAGGGCGACTCTCATGCATGGCCTCCTAAAATCCCAACAAAATTTATGGCAATACTTCTCTGAGTTCATTACCAGAACTCATTTTCTAAGGGAAATCACACCAGAGTTCAAGTGGGGAAGTTTTTGAACCCCTGTGGGAGTCTAATCCAGGTTTGTTGGCCAGATGTTCCTGTTTCTGGGTCTATCCACTCGAAAGCAAACAGCAACTGACTGTCCTTATGTAGTGGCAAGCAGAAGTAAGCATCTTTTAAGTCCAGCATAGTGTACCATTACCTCTCCGGATTCAGAGTGCTAAGCAAATTATGTGGATTGGGTACCGTGTGGTGAATGTCCTGCAGTCTGTTGTTGATCTCTTTTAGGTCTTGAACAGGACCGTAGTCCCCAGTTACTGGCTTTCTTACTGGTAGCAGGGGGGTATTCTAGGCCGATTGACAGGGCCTTAGGACCCCAAGAGCCAGGTATTTCTGAATATTGGGCCTTATCCCATCCTTAGCTTCTTTGATTAGAGGATATTGTTTAACACTGATTGGAGAGGTAGAGGCTTTTAATTCTACTACTATTGGAGGTTTTTTTATGGCTAGACCTAACCCAGCAGTTTCTGCCCAGGCATTAGGATAATCTTTTATCAATTTCTGGGATAGTTTTCCTGTTTGATCAGTTCTAGGGCGCGCGAAGAGTTGATGTTCATCTTCTACGGACATAGTCAAAGCCGTGACTATGGGAGTTTTTACTGAAGCGTTTAGAAACACCACTTGGGGACCATCAGGGTTGAAGGTTATTCTAGCCCCGAGTTTTGTAAGCAGATCCCTGCCCATCAACGGGGCCTGGCATTCTGGGATTACTAGAAAAGAGTGGTGGACTTTTCCATTTCCTAGGTCCATTGTCCTCTTAGTTGTCCAAGCTCATTATCTACTGTCATTAGCCCCTTGAACAAGCGACCACTTATTTGATAGGGGGCCCAGTGGGGTCTTAAAGGTTGAGTATACTGGTCCTGTTTTCACTTCAAAGTTCAATGGGGTTTCCTCCACTTAAAATGTTACCCTGAGCTTGCGGAGAAGATCCGAGTCCCGACTTCCCTAGTCCTGTTCTAGAGTCAGCAGGGCGGTCTGGCATCTCTGCTTTTTTTGGGGGGCACTCTTTGGCCCAGTGTCCTTTTTCTTTACAGTAGGCACATTGACCTGAGGCCAGGGACAGCCTTTGGCATGGGCCCATGTATCCCTTCCTATCTCCGTGCTTTTTAACTTCTGGCCTATTTACTGCTCTGACCAGAACCTTAGCCAGTGCTTTAGTCTGCCTTTTGCTCCTTTCATCCTCCTTTTGTTCCCTTTCCTTCTGTCTCCTCTGTTCCCATTCCTCCTCAGTTTCTTTCTTATAATATATTTTCTCAGCTTCTCTGACTAAATCTCTTAAGGTCATATCTTGTAATCCATCTAGACGTTGCAACTTTCTCTTAATATCTACGGCAGCCTGCTGGATAAAGGCCATTGCAACAGATGTCTTTTCGTACTCTGTCTGAGAATCAAAAGGAGTATATTTTCTAAATGCTTCCATAATTCTCTCCAAAATCATAGAGGGAGACTCATTAGGCCTTTGGATAATCTCTCTTACCATGGCCAAATTAGTCGGCCTTCTGGCGGCCACTCAGAGACCCGCTATTAGAGGCCGGTGATAAGTGGACAGATGCTACCTAACTTCAATGGTGTTGGGGTCCCAGTTTGGTCGGTTCATCGGCCCATAGGGATGGAGAGGGAGCATCACAGGGGTTTCTGAGTTTTTTATTATCTGTCACTGGCGGGTTCCTTTAGATGGCCCAGCTTCCACCAGAGGTGGAGGGGCTGCTGCTGCTGCTGCTGCGAAGTCCCCTGGAGGGCTTGGGACTGGCCCAATTGCCTCTAGTGGCGGAGAGGCTGTGTCAGCGGCAGGAGGATCATCTGGAACGTGTTCGGTGTTGGGGAGCCAGGGTAGAGGATAAGGAGGGGGAGGAGTGTCCAGTCTTGTGACTCAGGGAGAATGGAGGGAAGCGGGGGGAGCGGAAGTTTTGAATGATAGGATCCTGGGGAAGGGGTATATGGCTATTGATCTGGGTGGCCACGTGGTCCCGGCTGAAAGACAATATCTCTGATTTTCGGATTAGAGGGAAGCGGAAGGATCCTTCTGGGGGCCACCCGACTTTGAGAATGGGCCATTCTGAAGCACAGAGAGGCTGCCAGGTCCGGCATTTTACTGAAAAATAAAGATTCTGGGCCCTTGAGCGGACATCAGTCCAATGATCAACGGTCAGGGACAGAAGCGTGGAAGTGATTTGTCCCATAATGGGAGTTACTCAAAGAGAGACAGTGAAGACACAATCGCAACACAGACAAAGACAAACAGTAAACGTTTAACGTGTGTCCAAGACAAAGATTAGAACTGAGTAACTGGCAAAACCTGATGTGTTAGACAATAAAGACAGACAATAAACTCAACATGAGTTCAGGACAATGAACAAAATTGAGTAGCCGGCAAAACCTGATGGGCTGGCAAACCAAATTCTGAAGCAAAATATAACCGAGTTGAGGAAACTACTATTCCTTGATTTCCCTCTTCCCCTGGAGTGTCCCACAGGGACGTGGCCTGCAGCTCTGTGACACGTCTGTCAGCCACTATCAGAGAGAGCTAATGCTCTTCACCGACAGCCACTTTGCCAAGCCCTAACCTGAAACCCGAAACCAGAAAGAGGCGCCTTACTTACCCTGAGAGAAGTCCCTTGGGGTCTTTCATCCGCCACGCCAAATATCTCACCTGGGGCCTCCAGATGAAAAGGTGGGGTGAACATCGGAGGAAAAGACCATCAACAGGCTTTCTCATGCAACTCTAAAGGGTTTATTGGGGGTCCAGCATGCTGGAGCTCAGGACTCACTTCAGAGGAGCAAAGAACAAAGAGCCCCGAGAACAACTTGAGCACAGTTTATATACATTCTTTAGAGAGGGCAGGGACTTTACATACATCATAGCCTCCTTTAGCAAATCATCATATACCAAGAGAAAATCAAATAACAACTCTAAAACATGATTAGAACATTCATTGGCGGGAGCAGGTCGGGCAGGGGGTGATTGATCAGCCCTAAGAAGGGGTATACATTTAAACTGATTGGTTGAAGCCCTGAGATGTATACGTGGTGAGCTGCACGGTTTCTGGGAAGGGGTTGTTAAGTACCTAGGTGGTCAGGGAAGATTTCAACACACACCTAATGTGCAGATCTGGAAATTGTCTTAACTGCCACCGGAATTTCAGGTGCTGAGTGCAGCTTGGAAACTTTAGGAAACCTGGTTCTTTACATTTTAATTTCAATTTCTTTTATTCTTTCAGAACCTTACAGAGAAAGGCGAGAGACTTCATCCACAATGACTGCTATTTTGGCCATTTTGGTTTTGGATGCACACATGGGATCTTTTTTTAGATCCATCTGGTGCTGATAATCTAAGCCACAGCCTCAAACAGGGCCAAGAGGCTGATTAAGTCATATTCATTTCCAAAGCAATTACTACTCTGAGGTCAGTTACAGAGCTCAGTCTCTGAGGAGAATCAAACCAGTGTTCTAGCGCAGATGAACCCAGTCATCTCTTCCAACAGCCACACAAGTGACCACAATTAGAACCAAACAATCCCACATGGTCCTCATCTTCTTCCATGTAGTCACTCATCATAACCTCTGCCTGGAGGTTTCCTTAAATGGCACAGCCCAAGAGAGTATCCAAAATAAGCTCCCTTGCCCTTCATTTGCCTAAACTCAGGGTGGCCTGGACACCCTTGAAGTGAACCAGGATTGATCACATAGTTCTGCCATTAATACTGCTCTTCTTCTACAATTTGAGGCCTACTGACTGTCAGGTATTGATTCCTTATTTGATTTGGAGTCATGATTAAACACAAGCACCTCTGCAGGGATTGGAAGAACTCATTTGACCCAAAAAATCCCTATACTCCCTTGATGGAGGTCAGGAATCTAATAGAGGAAGGCAAGAGACTTCATCCACAATGACTAATCTTTTTGCCATTTTTTTTTGGATGCACACATTGGATCTTTCTTTAGATTCATCAGGTGCTGAGAATCTAAGCCACTGCCTCACACAGGGCCAGGAGGCTGATTCAGACACATCCCTTTCCAAAGCAATTAAGCAAAGTTATTGATCTGGGTGGCCACGTGGCCACTGGTGAGGCCCATTCATTTCCATTTGAAAACTGTTTTTTTCAGGCTTCACAAAGTGGTGGCCTGAGGCAAAGACCTTCCTGACATTCAGGGCAACAGAACAATATGTAAGCAAAAGGCCCAAAGCAGGGTTTCTCCACTGAGACTTTTCTGGTCACACTGATATCTGAGTTTTCTGAGATGCTTGCCATTCCCTTCAGCTATCCATTACATGGCCATGTCGCAGAATTTAGAAGTGGTACATATTTTGGAAACAAAACCATGAGCCTATTCTGGCGAGTGGCCAGAATTCAGGAAGAAAACAGGAACTTAGGAAGATAGTAGGTGTTGCCCATCGATAAGACAAAAGGCAGTCCATTCCTATAATGGGTAGGATGAATGCTGGGAAGCTTTCTACTAGACAGGAAACATCCATTGATGCATTCTCTTTTCTAATGTCTACAACCACGGACACAGTGGGATACACAGACACAGAAACACTCGCCTTGTCAAAGGACTTTCTAAAAACAGTCCACTCCAAACCAAGCAAACCGCCTTTTCTACCTATTCTCAGAACATGAGACAAAACCACAAACTCACACCCACACTCAAAAAGGCACCTCCTTCCCCCAAGTAAGTCTGTGACTATCCAGAGTCTCCTCTGACTGGTGGGCCATACTATGTTCCCCCAAGGTGGCCTGTTCTGTCTCAGATCTGGTCTTTTTGTCAAACTCTGTGAAGTTGTCAGGAGCCTGCGCTGACCACTACAGGCTTTCTCAGGGAAGGCTCTCCTCGCATCTGACCATCCTCACATCAGTAGGTACCAAAAAAGACACACTCTGTCCTTGGTAAATCCAAACAAGTTAGCCCACTGGTACTGGGACTGGGACTGGCTGTGTGTTCCTGTCTTCCTGGAACCCAAGTTAAGAGAGTTCCATCACCAAAGAAGTGAGGTAGGTCAATTCCTTCAGGAACTGAATGAAGTCAGTTCCTTGGCAAACACTATTTTATTAAATTTTCAAAATAATTATGAAAACAGAAATCAAGGTAAGATTTGAAGTCCAGAAGGGCCCTTGATTGGGATACTTAGCATTGAATTAGGTTCTGCACAGATGTCCGAGATAAATCAATATACAATGGCATAGGACCTTGTACCTTGGATGATTGAAGGTAGAAGAGAACTTCCTGTCTAAAAGGGATAGTCGGTAGGATTAGGAAGATAGTCGGTAGGTTCAGGAAAAAGAGTGAGTATAGGATTTAGACCAAAAGTTCTTTAGCAATCAAGTTTGGGTAGAGAGTGAACAAAATATCAGCACATGTGAAGAGTCAGTCACAATGATGAATGGGGGAAAACATGCAAGAATGCAGATATCAATAGAGACATGAAATCAGGCAAAGTATAAAGTGAGTGATAGGATTAGACATTTTCAACATGGTTGATGTTGAATATATAATCTTTGGAAGAAACAAATATGTAGTCACCAATAGGATTGACATTTGAGAGCATTAGGCAACCTGGACATGGTTGTTTTTGTAATCCAAGCTCACGTTCTATTTCGCTTTGGTGAAAGGTTAATAAAATAGGCACTTGTCACTTCCTGTTTTTCTGTATGCTTAACAAAACACTGTTGAAATCTGGAGAACTGTTTGCTAATTTTGTTCCCAGAATGTGCTGTCCCCAACTGCCAAACTGAGGATTGTACTCCCTCACCCGCTTGTACCAAACCTCCCACTTGCTCTGACCCATCGATAAGTTTCCCTCCCTGCCCACTCCAAGAAAAGTATATAAGGTCTGATTAAGCTGTTCTCAGGGCTCTCTGCTGAGAAAAAAACCATTGTGCAGATACCACCCCCATCTAACAAGAGACAACTCAAGAGAGTTTCTTGGGACTGCTGGCTTTTGCAGGTATGGATACCTGGGTTTGTGTTCTTAGCTTCTCCTTTATACCCGCTGTTAAATGAGGATGCCCAATTCCAATGGACCCTTTGAGCACCATCAAGCTTTTGATAACATCTAAGGACACTGACATTGAATTCCTCAACTTCACTGAGCCCAGCCTTCAATTACAGAAAGCCCTACACTACTTTAAAAATGTACATCAACTCACTCACCTTGGTTAAAAGAAACTGCAGGCATTCCTGAAGGATCAAGAACAGAGTTTTCGATTAACCAACTCACAGCGAAAGGAAATATCTGAACGGGTAACAAAAGCCTGTCGGATATGTCAATTGGTTAATGCTTACCATTCCAAGCTTCCTGCAAGAAAGTACCTATGAGGAACCAGACCAGGACAATTCTGAGAAGTGGACTTTACTGAAATTAAGCCAACATGGTATGGACTTAAATATCTCTTAGTCTTTGTAGATACATTTTCAGGATGGATTTAAGCCTTTCCCACAAAATAAAAATTAACGGCGCAAATGATGGTCAAGAATATCCTGAAAGATATTTTCCAAGATACGGCCGGCTTAAAGTAATAGGTTCTGATAATGGACCGGTGTTCATGGCCCAGGTAAGTCAGGGGTTAGCCAGGACCCTAGAAATTAATTGGAAGTTACATTGTGCTTGTAGACCCCAGAGCGCAGGACAGGTAAAAAATAAATAGAACCATTAAAGAGACCTTAAAGAAATTAAGCTTAGAGACCAGCATAAAAGATTGGACTATGCTCCAGCCTTATGCACTGTTTCATGCAAGAAATTCTCCCTCTGTTTCTTTGTGTAACCTCACCCCCTATGAAATTCTCAATGGTGTCCCTCCTCCAGTAAGGGACCTAACCCCAACTCTAAGACCGAACGATCCCTTCCACACCCCCTTGCTTGACAGACTAAAAGTTCTCGAAAGAACTCAGCGATACCTGTTGAAACACCTGGCCACTGCCTACCAACCTGCAGATGAGGGGACTCCACATCAATATCAAGAGACTTCATTTACATAAGATGACATCAGGTGTCATCCCTGGAACCCCGCTGGAAAGAACCATACCAGGTGCTACTTATAACACCTACAGCGGTAAAAGTAGACGGAATCACTTCCTGGATCCATGCCTCAAGTCTCAAGCCTGTGCCCTGTCCAGACTCTGGCTGGAAACTGGAAAAGACTGGTAACCCTTTCAAATTTTGTATTCGCCATACGGATATGGCTATAGACTCTCCCCTTGGCCACCAGTAGTCCTAACCCTCATCAGCCTGTTCAGCAGCGATTGCTGATCACAAATTCTACTAGACAAAAAGTATGGTCTATCTTGCATACAGCCCACTTAGGTACCTGGTGGCCTTCTCTCCATCCAGACATTTGTCAGCTGGCTATAGGTCTTTCCTATTGAGATATTCCTGATGAAGAGGATCCCACTAAAATTCCATTAAATACCTTCTGTACCATAGATAATGGAAACAAATATTATGGATATAGGGACACGCTAGCCAGATGCAGGTTGGCTAGCCTAGATTACTATGTTTGCCAGGCAGAGTATCAAAGCCACAAACAGCCATAGCTGTGTGGGGGAAAAGCTGACTTCTTCTGTAAGTCATGGGGATGTGAGCATACAGGGGGTGCCTGGTGGAAAACAACTGCTCATCAAATTAAGTACACAGCATTGACCATATTAACAAATAGAGAAAGAAAACTGATGGCCCACAGAGGGGCCTCTAGGTCCTCAAATTCTGTGTGACCTTTTTAACTTCTGCAAGTGCTCAAAAGAGTGAAAGGAGATTCCCCTATGTGGAAGCCTTTTCCCTCCTTTGCTCACATCCTGAACTATTCTTCTCCAATAGATTCTTACCCTCAGCCTTCTGCTACAGACTTTCTGCTGTCACTCCCACCTCAGCAACCTGATTTCTCCCCTCCAATTACTAGATCCAAAACCCAAACCTCCGCCGGTTCTCAGACCATTGCCCCCTTGCTGAGGTAGCAGGCACTGAGGCACCCCTCCACCCACTCCCTCCTCTCTTCTCCTGTCAGTGCCTGCACCCCGTCCCACCAGGTCCTCTTACCAGCTAACCCAAAGCTCAAACCAGCTGAGGAGAACCCTCAGACCCCTATCCAAGATGTAATGAAAATGGCCTTTAAAGTTGCTTTGTCATCACTGAAAACAGTTTACTAAGAATTGAAAAGCCCTCACAGGCTTTTTGGGATACTCACTTCGGTCTTCCCCTTGGCACTATCTGTTCTACTGCTCAAGTTGTTGTTGCTAGGAAAATCACAAACCCCTTTCCTATTATTCTTTTATATCTCTCCTTCCTCATACTCAGATCCACCAACCGGGTCTTACCCCCCGCCTTTCCCATCTTCCCCCTCTGTACCAGGCCCACAGAAAAGTCTGAACTGAATTCTCCAGAAGTTTTCACCATGGCTAACTTTAGGACTTTCAGCAAAAGAGACCCTATAAAAGAGTTCAATGTAGATAAACTTCCTGTTTTCGTGTTGCCTGTTCTACTTGGGCACTGGCTTGAAAAATCAACACTCCTAAGCTAGACACCCCCATACTAGTTTTTAACAAAATATGTGAACAAGGCCCCTGTCCTTGAGCTGGGGCTTCAAAGAGATGGCTACATTTCTAAGATAAAGAAGTTACCAACTGGGCTCCATGGTAACAGCTGGCAGGTAGAAAAAAAAAAAGAGAAGAAAAAAAGCTTAGGTGTCCTTAAAAATGTTACTTGCCCAGAACAGAGGGGAAAAAAAAAAACAAATCTTCTTTTTGTGAAATTCTGCAGACTGTGAACTTCTGAGCCCCTTCCCTTACATGTTGGGTACAAAATTATGAAACTAACTAAACTTGAGGTTCAGGGGATTCATTGATTACAACAGAAGCAATGCCTTCTAAATCAGGTTGCAACTAAATATAACTGTTTCCCTGTCTTCCATTCTATCTTAGGTACCTTGCCTTTTCCATACCTAAAACAGTATAATTCTATATACTTAAACATTGTTTATGTTTTCATAAAATGGTCAACAGATATGATTAATAATGTAATGATGCAGATGTTTCCCAGAGTGCTCTATCATGACACAGTATCATTTAAAGTTCAAATAGTGGGGCATACAACCCGGTTCTGCCAGGAACCTGTTTTCCTCACTTTAGCCATCCTTTTGGGAATAGGAATTGCTGCAGGGGTGGGCACAGGAACCACTGCTCTAGTTCATGGGACACAAGAAATGACCCAATTAGAAGCAGCAGTATACAAAATCTTAAAGATAGTAAAAACCTCCATCACAGCTTTACAGGAATCTTGAACCTCTCTCTCTAAAGTTGTTTAACAGAACAGGCGAGGGTTGGAACTCCTTTTCATGAGAAAAGGGGGCATTTATGCTACATTGAGGGAACAATGTTGTTTTTATGCCGACCATACTGGTTGTAAAAGAATAAATGAGTAAATTAAGAAGACGCCTTGAAGAGCGTCAACGAAAGAGAGAGGCCCAAAAAGGGTGGTTTGAGTCTTCGTTAACATAGTCCCCCGGGTTAACTACGCTTTTATCAGCCCTGGCTGGTCCATTAATAATCCTCATTAATTGCTAACTGTAGGAACTTGCTTGCTCCACCATGTAGTTTCATTTCTTCAAGCTCAAATTGGACAAGTTAAACTTTTGGTAATCAGACAAAAATATACGCCACTAGCAGGCATAAAATATGACACCGTCCAATGATCACATTTATGATTAAAAGTAACGAGAAGAAGTGGGGAATGAAAGGTTAATAAAAAAGGTATTTGTCACTTCCTGTTTTTCTGTATGCTTAACAAAACACTGTTGAAATCTTGAGAGCTATTTGCTAATCTTATTCCCAGAATGTGCAGTCCCCAACTGCTAAACTGCAGATTGTTCTCCCTCACCCGGTTGCACGCAAACCGGCCACTCGCCCTGAACCATCAATAAACTTCCCTCCCTGACCTCTCCAAGGAAAGTAAATAAGCTCTGCTTAAGCTGTTCTCAGGGCTCTCTTCTCTATACAACTGAGCTCTGAGCCCCAGCATGCTGGACCCCCAATAAACCCTTTGCTGTTGCATGAGACAATCTTTTGGTGGTCTCTTCCTCCAACGCTCAAATGACCTTTACATTGGTACAATCATAAGTGTGATATTTGCTTTTTGTGTCCAGAATATTACTGTGATAAAATGTATATGTATATCATGTGACATGAGTATTTCTTCCACCATTTCTGGGAGCAATATTTTGAACATATATAAATTAGTATTGGGGGCACAAATAGGTGTACCCTGTGTCTATGAATATAGAGATATTGTATGAATAGACCATTCAGTGAATAAATAATATAACTAGTTCCAACTTTAAATAGTGGATTGAATTGATATCTGAAAAAATATAGGATATCTAATATTGATATATACATTCATTACAAAAAGTTATACATAATTTAGTTTAAAAAGAGAGCTCACACATATGTTGAATTTTCATTTCCAACAGCATTTAGGAGGAGTGATCTCTTCTCACAATTTGTGTCTGAAAATTCAGCCACCTCCCAAGAATGTACGTGTGGGACCAGGTAGGATTCTATATGTGCATATAAAAATACATGTGCTGAATAGGCTACATAGAAAGGGAGACAGGAATTCACATATTTGTTAACTTTAAATTCACATGGAGAACTATTTCAACAAAAAATTGACTTGATTTATAACTCCTACCCTATATAATGCAAAAGGCCCATCCAACTATACAACATGCCTCCTCTGAACTGCTAGTATTTCTATACTTTTTTGGGTAATTTTTCTCCATCTTATTAGGATTAGTAGTCAGAGTCTAATAGGGTAGGTTTTAGTGTCAGGGATTCAGTATTTTAAACTGTGGCCACTGGGGGCCTAGTGTCTCCCTGTGTAGACTGTGAAACCATTTGGTCATCCTCCACTTTTCCTGGTGTTCCTTGCTCCTGCACTGAGAATTTGATATTTGCTTCACAAAATACAACGAGTTCAACTGGGACACAGTGCTGGAGGGAGTTCTGTCACTTGTGGTGTGTCAGGGTATGCATGAGCATGCACCAAACTGTCCTATATACCGCATAGCTTGCCCCCTTGACCATAGCAACCTGATTCTGTATATTACCCTGAAACCTCTCCATATAACAAGATGCCTTTACTTATAATGGTCTCCTGCCTGCACTATGTCCATCTCAAGACATTTGAAATCTAATGGCAGATCCACATGGCCCCACCACAGATGATTTATCACACACCTGCCCACCACTGCTCTAGGCCCGCTACTCAGCGGGCTCCATCTTACTGGCATCTCTGTTCTACACCATTTTCATGAAACCCAATGAATCAAGGCACTGTCTGGTACACTCATGATCAGCAATAGGACATCCAAAAGATCTGCAAGCCACCTGGTCATGTGAATTTCAAAAATTTAATGGTATTTTTCTAGCCATTTTTCAATAATGAAGTTGGATGCACTGTGGGTTTCTATTCATTCAGGAACCACTAAATGGTGAGGAAGCTCATTTCAATAAAAACTCTGCAGAACTCTCATAGGCAAGGCTTCCCAAAGAGAGTCCAAAAGGTCAAATGAAACCCGGCCCATTGAGGTCTACAATTGAGGTCCATGAGTGTTTTGATATCAACTTAGCCACCCTGGGACTATATCTCAGTATCCAAAGGCGACACTCATGCGTGGCCTCCTAAAATCCCAAAACAATTCATGGCAATACTTCTCTGAGGTCAGTTCCAGAACTCACTGTCTAAGGGGAATCACACCAGAGTTCAAGCCCAGGTGGACCCAGTCATCTCTTCCAACCACAACACAAATGACTACAATTAAAACCAAAACACTCCCACATGGCCCTCATCTTCTTCCATATAGACACTTATCAAAACCTCTGGCTGGAGGTTTCCATAAGGGACACAGCCAAAAAAAAGTATCCAAAATAAGCTCCTTGGCCCCTCATTTGCCTAAAATCAGGGTGGCCTAAACACCCTTCCTGTGAACCAGGAGTTATTAAAGGAGCCTGCTTTTTATACTGCTCTGTTTCTCCAATTTGAGGACTACTGACTGTCAGGTATAGACTTTTTATGTGATTTGGATTCATGAGAAAACCCAAGCACATCTGCAGGGCTTTGAAGAACACATTTGACCCTAAAGAATCCCTATTCTCACTTGGAAGAGGTCAGGAACCTAACAGAGGAAGGAAAGAGTCTTTATCCACAATGACTGATCTTTTTTGCCATTTTGGTTTTGTATGCACACATGGAATTTTTCTTTAGATCCATCAGGCGCTGAGAATCTAAGTCACAGCCACACACAAGGCCAAGAGGCTAATTCAGATACACCCCTTTCCAAAGCATTAAGCAAAGAGCCACAGGTGATGCACATTAATGTCCATTTGAAAACTGTTTTCTTCAGGTTTCACAAAGGGGTGCCCTGAGGCAAAGACCTTTCTGACATTCAGTGCTACAGAACAATAGGGAAGCAAAAGGCCCAAAGCAGGGTTTCTCCACTGAGACTTTCCTGGTCACACTGATATCTGAGTTTTCTGAGATGCTCCCCATTCTCTTCAGCTCACCAGTACATGGACATGTCACAGAGCTTGGAGGTGGTACATATCTTGGACACAAAACCATGAGCCTATTCTGGAGAGTGGCCAGAATTCAGGAAGAAATCAGGAACTTAGGAAGATTGTAGGTGTTGCCCATCCACAAGTCAAGCCGCAGTCCATTCATAAATTGGGAAAGATTAATCCTGAGAAGCTTTCCACTAGACAGGACACATCCATTAATGCATTCTCTTTTCTAATGTCTACAACCACGGACACAGTGGTATACACAGACATAGAAACACTAGCCATGTCAAACGACTTACTAGAAACTCTCCACTGAATACCAAACAAACTGCCTTCCCTACCTATTCTCAGAACATGAGACAAAACCACAAACTTTCACCCACATCCACAAAGGCACATCCTTCCCCCAAGTAGGTCTGTGACAATCCGGAGTGTCCTCTGACTTGTTGGCCATTCTATGTACCCATGAAATGGCCTGTCCTGTCTCAGATCTGATCTCTTTGTTCAAATCTGTGAAGTTGTCAGGAGCCAGTGGTGAGTCACTAACTGCTTTCTCAGGAACGTCCCCTCTTGAGAGCTCTCCTGGCATTTGGCCATCCTCACATCAGTAGGTACCAAGAGAGACTGACTCTGTCATTGGTAAATCCAAACATGTGAGTCCACTGGAACTGAGACTGAGACTGGTTCTGTGTGCCTGGCTTCCTGGATCCCAAATTCAGAGAGTTCCATCACCAAGGAAGTGAGGTAGGTCACTTCCTTCAAGAATTGAATGAAGTCACTACCTTGGCAACCACTTTGTCCTAACAGTTGCTTCCAAGGGTCCCAAGAGATAGAGGATGCCCCTACTTTCTGTGACACTTTCATAAGTTAGAATGGAATATCAACCATAGGAAACCAGGAACAGCTCTCCCCAGAGTCCAGGTTTGGTCCATATTCTCTACATTAAAAAGAGAGAGGCTTATTCAGACACATTCCTTCATCCTGACCAGGTTGTCTGCAATGGAAGATGACTGTTCTCTCTCAGGTCCTAAAAAGCTGCCTACAAGTTCTCCAGGGATCATTTCTGCTTGGACCATTGAGGTTCTCAGCAGGTTAAAGATGCTCTACATTCCTGTATTGTAAAACCAACTCTGTCCCTGGTCTTCTATAAACGTAGATTGAGGGAACAGTGTATGGTTAGGGTTAATAACAGGTTCAATTTGGGTGAGGAGTCATTCTGCTGGATTAATAATGGCATTGGGAACCTACAATATTTACAAAAATATATAGGTAAAATATAAGTATGAAAACAGAAATCTATTTAGATTTGAAGCCCAGAAGGGCATTAGGCCCTTCATTTGGGATACTTAGCTTTGAATTATGTTCTGCACAGATGTCTCAGATTAATCGATATACAATGTTATAGGACCTTGTACCTTGGATGATTGAATGTCGAAGAGAACATCCAGGCAAAAAGGAATAGTCGGTAGTATTAGAAAGACAGTTGGTAAGTTTAGAAAGAAGAGTGAGTATAAGATTTGGACCAAAATTTCTTTATCAATAGGTTTTCGGGTAGACAGTGAATGTAAATGTCAGCACGTGTGAAGAGTCAGTCACAATTATGAACAGGGGAAAATATGTTAGAAAGCTAATATCGATAGAGACATTTGGAAATCAGGCAAAGTGTAAAGTGAGAGATAGGATAAGACATTTTCAATAGGATTGAGTTTGAATATATAATCTTAGAAAGAAACAAATATGTAGTCCCCAACAAGATTGACAAGTGGGAGCATTAGGCAACCTGCACATGGATGTTTTTAGTAAGCCATGTTCATTTTCCATTTAGGCTTTGGTACAATCGTAAGTGTGCTATTTGCATTTTCTGACCAGAATATTACTGTGATAAAATGTATATGTAGATCAGCTTACATGAGTATTTCTTCCACCATTTCTTGGAGCAATATTTGGAATATGTATAAATTAGTATTGTGGGCAAAAATAGATGTACCCTGTGTCTGTAAATATAGAGATAATGCATGAATAGGCCATACTGTGAATAAATAATGCGACTTCTTCCAACTTTAAGTAATGTATTGAGTTGATATCTGAAAATATTCAGGAAATCTTATATTGATATACATACATTCATTCCAACCAGTCATACATCTAATGTTAATACTAGGGTTATGGTTTATCCTGAAGGGTGTGTGAGTTTTGCTTTAATCTTACAATGGAACTAAAAAATATTATTTTTGGAAAGAAGTCTCATGAAAAGACCAGTCAAGAAACATGGAAGAATACATGTGTTCTGAAGCAGGAAGTGATTGACAGTGAAACAAATGCGTACAAATTTGTGAACTTGTGGATGCTATATATATATTCTATGATGTGCATAAACTGAAGAAATAGTAATGTACCAGTGTTGAAAAAAATGAACGTCAAAATACACATCATGTCCCATAGGAGTCTACTTGCATTGATGTTAAACTGGGTCAGTTACTCTAGAAATATTAGGATTCGTATGTACCTTTCACTGAAGTTAGTTTTCAGTACTTGGAAACAAATATATATTTCAGGTGTATAAATATTTCTGAGAATAATCTTGTGAAAAATTGATTATAAATCTAAATACATGAACATGGATGAATTTATGGAGTGTATATAAGACACATATATTTCATATTTCGAAAAATCTGGAGAGTGTATATATATATATATATATATATATATATATATATATATACAAAACACACACACAGACATTAAAAAGTAGCAATACATATGCTAATCGATATTCATCATGAAATATATATCATTCAAATATGCAAAAATATTTACTTTACTGAACATGCATTTATGTATAATGTTTTCAACTAGGAAGCTCACCCATAAGTTGAATTTTCAGTTTCAACAGTGGTTAGTAGGAGTGATCTCTTCTCACAAGTTGTATCTGCCAAGTCAGACAACACACAAAAATTAACCTGTGATACCAGGTCGGATTCTATATGTGCATATAAATACACATGTGCTGAGTAGTCTATAGAGAAAGGGAGACAGTAATTCACATATTTGACAATTTTAAAAACACATGGAGAACTATTTTAAGCAAAAATTGACTAGATTTATAACACCAACCCTTTATCATGCAAAAGGCAAGTCCAAATATCCACCATGCCTCCACTGAACTGCTTGTATTTCCATTCTGTTTCGGTTATTTTTCTCCATCATATTAGGATTAGTAGTCAGAGTCTAGTAGGGTAGGAGGAGTGATCTCTTCTCACAATTTGAATCTGCCAAGTCAGACAACACACAAAAATTAACCTGTGATACCAGGTAGGATTTTATATGTGCATAAAAAAATACATGTGCTAAATAGTATATACAGAAAGGGAGACAGGAATTCACATATTTGTTAATTTAAAAACACATGAAAAATTGTTTTAAAAAAAAATTTACTAGATTTATAACACCTACCCTTTATCATGCAAAAGGCAAGTCCAAATATATACCATGCGTCCACTAAAATGCTTGTATTTCTATTCTGTTTGGGTTTTTTTTCTCCATCATATTAGGATTAGTAGTGAGAGTCTAGTAGGGTACAGGTTAGTGTCATGATTTCGGTATTTTGACTGGAAAATAGGAAAATGAATTCAATGTGTATGCAAATATGTGCCACAGAATAATATTCCAACTCTCATCCAGAACAATGCCATGATATTACCTTCGCCCCAATAAGACACAGTTATAGGAGGAGAGTTAGAAAATCTATGAATACATATCTGGAATGGAAGATGCTCAGGAGTTCACAACCTTGGAGTTGGTAGAGGAGTTTCCAAAGTAAGGATCAGGGTAAACACTCCACAAACATGGAGCTCTTCTTGTCTAAAGACTTCTTGAGAGACTGCCTCTGAGATTTGGCCCTTGAAATATATGTTCTTCTCTCTTTGTAGTGAGACCATCAAAGCTGGGTCTGCATCTAAGTGACCTGGAGGACATGGTTTCTTATTTTATAATGAACATGATGGACCAGTTGTTGAATTCTCTCTTTGTAGGTAAACTGTGACCACTGGGGGCTAAGTGTCTCCCCGTGTGGACTGTGAAGCCATTTGGTCATCCTCCACTTTCTGTGGTGTTTCTTGCTGCTTCACTGGGAGTATGGTATTTACTTCACAAAATACAATGAGTTCAACTGGGACAAAGTGCTAGAGGGAGTTCTGTCAGGTGTGGTGGGTCAGGGTCTGCAGGAAAATGCACCAAAATGTCTTCTATTTCACGTAGCTTGTGCCCTTGACCATAGCAACCTTATTCTTAAAATTTCCCTAAAACCTCTCGATATAACAAGATGCCTTTATATATAAGGGTCTGTTGGCTACACTATGTCAGCCACAAGCCATTTGGAAGTCAATGGAAGATCCACATGACCCCACCACAGATGTTTTATGACACACCTGCACACCACTGCTCTAGGCCAACTACTCAGCAGACTCCAACTAACTGGCATCTCTTTTCTACACCATTTTCATGAAACCCAGTCAATCAAGGCACTGTCTGGTACACTCATGATCAGCAACAGGACATCCAAATATTCTCCAGTGCCACCTGGTCATTGGAATTTCAAATATACCGTGGTATTTATCTAGAATTAGGAAGTTAGACGATAGGATTAAAAAGAAGAGTGAATAAAGGATTTGGACAAAATGTTCTGCGTTCCCAATTTGAGGACTACTGTCATGCGTGGTCGAATCTCATGCTTCTCCTCCTAAAATCCCAACACAATTCATGGCAATACATCTCTAAGGTCATTTCCAAAACTCCATTTCTAAGGGGAATCACACCAGAGTTCAAGCCCAGGTGGACCCAGTCATCTCTTTCAACCACCGCACAAATGACCACATTTAAAACCAAAACACTCCCACATGGCCCTCATCTTCTTCCATATAGACACTCATCATAACCTCTGGATGGAGGTTTCCATGAGGGGCGCAGCGCAAGACAGTGTCCACAATAAGCTCCCTTGCACCTCATTTGCCTAAAGTCAGGGTGGCCTGGACACCCTTCCTGTTAACCAGGAGTGATCAAATAGGCCTTCAATTAATACTGCTCTGCTTCTCCAATTTGAGGCCTACTGACTGTAGGGTTTAGATTCTTTATGTGAATTGGAGTCATGAGACAACCCAAGCACCTCTGGGCTGCCCTCTGCAGGGCTTTGAAGAACACATTTGAGTGAGTCTAGGAGTTGGACCAAATGTTCTTTAGCAATACGGTTTTGGTGAGAGAGTGAATGTAAATGTCAGCACATTTGAAGGGACATTCCCAATGATGAACTGGAGAAAAGGTGTTTGAAAGCAGATATCAATGGAGACATTAGAAAATTAGGCAAAGTACAACGTGAGTTGTAGGATAAGACATTTTTAACAGGGTTATGGTTCAATATATAATCTTAGGAAGAAACAGATATGTCGTCACCAATAGGAATGATATTTGAGAGCATTAGGGAACCAGGACATGGATGTTGTTAGTAATACATGCTCAAATTCAATTTAGGCTTTGGTACAATCATAAGTGTGACCCTTGCCTTTTGTGTCAGGAATATTACTGTGATGAAATGTATATGTATATCAGGTGACTATAGTATTTCTTCCACCATTTCTGAAAGCAATATTTTAAAGACTTATAAATTAGTATTGGGGATACATTTAGGTGTACCCTGTATGTATGAATATAGAGATGATGCCTTAATAGACCATACTGTGAATAAATAATATAACTGGTTCCACTTTTAATAATAGATTGAATTGATATATGAAAATATATAAGAAATTTTATGTTCATATACTATCATTCATTCCAACAAGTTATACATCAAATGGTAATAATAGGGTTACGGTGTATCATGATGGGTGTGTGAGTTTGCTTCAAAAGTGATTATGGAAATCGAAAATAATGTGTTTGGAAAGATGTCTCATGAAAAAAACTATCAAGAAACCTGGAGGAATACATGTGTTCTGAAGCAGGAAGTGATTGAAAGTGAAACAAATGCCTATAAATTTGATAACTTGTGCAAGAAATATATATCCTATGATGTGCATAAAATGAAGAAAAAGTAATGTACCAGTGTTGAATAAAAATGAACGTCAAAATAGACATCATGGAACATAGGAATGTACTTGCATTGATGTTAAGCTGGGTAAGTTACTGTAGAAATATTAGAATTTGTGTGCAACATTCACTGAATTTAGTTTTCAGTACTAGGAAACAAATATGTATTTCAGGTGGATGAATATTTCTGAGAATAATCTTGTGAAAAGTTGATTAGAAATCCACATAGATGAACATGAATGAATTTAGGCAGTGCATAATAAGACGCATATATTTCACGTTTTGAAAAATCTAGAGCGTATATATATATATATATATATATATATATATATATATATATGTATATGTATATATATATATATACACACACACACAAAACCCACACAGAGACATTAAAAAGTAGCAATATATATGACAATCAAAATTCATCATGATATATATATTGTCCAAAGATCCAAAAAATATTTATATTACTGAACATGGATTTATGTATAATGCTGTTTAACTAGGAAGCTCCCCCATAGGTTGAATTTTCAGTTCCAACAGCGATTAGGAGGAGTGATCTTTTCTCACAATTTGTATCTGCCAAGCTGGCCACCTCACAAGTGTATACGTGTGATACCAGGTAGGATTCTATATGTGCATATACAAAAGCATGTGCTTAATAGGCTACAGATAAACGGAGACAGGGATTCACCTATTTGTTAACTTTAAAAACACACTGAGAACTACTTCAATTAAAAATTGACTAGATTTATAACTCCTACCCTATATATTGCAAAAGGCAAGCCCAACTATACACCACCCCTCCTCTGAACTTCTTTTATTTCTATTCTGTTTGAGTTATTTTTCTCAATCATATTAGGATAAGCAGTCAGAGTCTAGTAGGGTATGGTTTAGTGTCAGGGATTCAGTATGTCGAATGGAAAATTGGAAAATTAATCCAAAGTGTATGCAAATATGTGGTACACAAAAATCTTCTTACTCTCATCCAGAACAATGCATTGTCATTACCTCCACCCCAAGTAATACATAATGAGAAGAGAAGAGGTAGAAAATCTGTGAATACATATCTGGAATGGAATATGCTCAGGAGTTCACAACTTTGGAGGTGTTAGAGGAGTTACCCAAAGTAAGGGACAGGGTAAACTTTCCAAAAACATGGAGCTCTGGTGCCCTAAAGACTTCTTGAGAAACTGCCTATGAGGTTGGGCACTTGAAATATATGTTTTTGTAAGGAGCTTTTGCTTTCTCTCTAGTGAGCCCATCAAAGCTGGGTCTGCATCTATGTGACCTGGAGAATATGGTTTCTTATTTTCCAATGAACATGAGGCAGCAGTGCTGATTTCTCTCTTTGTAGGTCAATTATGGCCAATGTGGGCTAAGTGTCTCCCCATGTGGACTGTGAAGCCATTTGGTCATCCTCCAATTTTCAAGGTGTTTCTTGTTGCTGCACTGGGAGTTTGGTATTTGCTTCATGATATACAAGGAGTTCAACTGGGACACAGTGCTGGAGGGAGTTTTGTCATGTGCGGTGGGTCAGGGTTCTCAGGAGAATGCACCAACCAGGCTTCTATCCCCCATAGCTTGCCCTCTTGTCAATAGCAACCTGGTTCTGAACATTGCCCTGAAACCTCTCCATATAAAAATATGCTTTTACATAGAACATTCTGCTGGTTGCACCATGTCAGTCACAAGCCATTTGGAAGCCAATGGCAGATTCACATTGGCCCACACAGATGTTTTATCATACACCTTCCCACCTCTGCTCTAGGCCCTCGACTCAGCAGGGTTCAACTTACTGGTATCGCTGTTCTACATCATTTTTATGAATCCCTGTCAATCAAGGCACTGCCTGATACACTCATGATCAGACGTAGGACATCCTCAGGTTCCCCAGTGCGACCTGGTCATGGGAAATTCAAAAATTTCATGGTATTTATCTGGGCATTTTTCAAGATTGAAGTTGGAAGCACTGTCGGTTTCAATTCATTCTGGAACCATTAAATGGTGAGAAAGCTCAATTCAATGAAATCTTTGGAGAACACTAACAGGCAAGGCTTTCCAAAGAGTGGCAAAAAGGTCACATGAAGCCAGGCTTATCGAGTTCTACACTGTGAGGTCCATGTTTGTTTTGATTCTCAACTATGGCTGCCATGTTTTTAAGAATATAATCATGTATTATCCTGGCTGAGATTGCCAGTGCTCTGTGGAAAGGCACCTTGGGCCTATATCTCAGTTTCCAAGGGCGACTCTCATGCGTGGCCTCCTAAAATCCCAACACAATTCATGGCAATACTTCTCTGAGGTGAGTTTCAGAACTCAGTCTCTATGGGGAATCACACCAGAGTTCAAGCCAAGGTGGACCAAGTCATCTCTTCCAACCGCCACACAAATGAACACAATTGAAACCAAAACACTCCCACATGGCCCTCATTTTCTTCCATATAGACACTCATCATAACTCTTGCTAGAGGTTTCCATGAGGGGCACAGTCCAAGACAGTGTCCAAAATAAGCTCTTTTGCCCCTCATTTGCCTAATGTTCGAGTGTCCTGACACCCTTCCTGTGAACCAGGAGTGATCCAATAGGCCTACATTTGATACTGCTCCACTTCTCCAATTTGAGGCCTACTGATTGTGGGGTTTAGATTCTTTATGTGTATTTGAGTCATGAGAAAAAGCAAGCCGCAATGTGCTAGCCTCTGCAGAGCTTTGAAGAACTCATTTGATCCAATGGATCCCTATTCTCACTTGATGGAGATCAGGAACCTTACAGAGAAAGGCGAGAGACTTCATCCACAATGACTGCTCTTTTGGCCATTTTGGTTTTGGATGCACACATGGGATCTTTCTTTACATCCATCAGGTGCTGACAATCTAAGTCACAGACTCACACAGGGCCAAGAGCCTGATTCAGACACATCCCATACCAAAGCAATTAAGCAAAGAGCCACAGGTGATGCCCATTCATTTCCATTTGAAAACTGTTTTCTTCAGGCTTCACAAAGGGTTGGCATGAGGCAAAGACCTTCCTGACTTTCAGGGCAAAAGAAGATTTTATAAGCAAAAGGCCAAAAGCAGGGTTTCTCCACTGAGAGGTTAGTAGTCACACTGATATCTACGTTTTCTGAGATGCTCACCATTCCCTTCAGCTATTCAGTACATAACCATGTGACAGAGCTTGGTGGTGGTACATATCTTGGACACAAAACCATGAGCCTATTCTGGAGAGTGGCCAGAATTCCAGAAGAAAACAGGAACTTAGGAAGATAGCAGATGTTGGCCATTGATAGGGCAAGCCCTGGTCCATTCATTAATTCATCAGGATAAATGCTGGGAAGCATTCTAGTAGACAGGACACATCCATTGATGCATTCTATTTTCTAATGTCTACAACCACGGACACAGTGAGGTACACAGATATAGAATCACATGCCTTGTGAAACGACTTAGTAGAAATAGTTCACTGCAAACCAAACAAACTGCCACTGCTACCTATTCTCAGAACATGAGACAAAACCACAAACCCACACCCACACACACAATGGCATCTCCTTTCCCCAAGTAGGTCTGTGACTATCCGGAGTGTCCTCTGACTGCTGGGCCATACTATGTTCCACCCAAATGGCCTGTCCTTTCTCAGATCTGGTCTCCTTGGCCAACTTTGTGAAGTAGTCAGAAGCCAGCAGTGAGCCACTACCTGCTTTCTCAGGAAAGGCCCCTCTCAGAGCTTTCCTGGCATTTGACCATCCTCACATCAGTAGGTACCCAGAAAGAGTGACTCTGTCCTTGGTAAAACTAAACAAGTGATGCCACTGTGACTGGGACTGGGACAGGTTCTGGATGCCTGGCTTCTTGGATCCCAAGATAAGAGAGTTCCATCACCAAGGAAGTGAGGTGAGGTCACTTCCTTCAGGAAGTAAATGAGGTCACTACCTTAGCAACCACTTTGTCCTAATAGTTGCTTCCATATTTCCTCTGACACTTTCACAAGTTAGATCGGTATATCAACCATAGGAACCCAGGAACAGCTCTCCACACAGGCCTTGTTTGGTCCATCTTGTCTACATTAAGAAGAGAGAGCCTGAATGAGACACAGTTCTTCATCCTGACCAGGTAGTTTGCCATGGAAGATGACTTTTACTCTCCCAGGTCCTTCATAGCTGCCTACATGTTCTCCAGGGATCATTTCTGCATGGACCTTTGAGGTTTTCAGCAGGTGGAAGATCCACTACATTTCTGTATTGTAAGACCAACTCTGTCCCTGCTGTTCTGCAATGTTAGATTGAGGGAACAGTGTATGGTTAGGGTTAATAACATGTTTGATTTGGGGTAGGAATCATTCTGCTGGATGAATAATGGTATTGGGAACCTGCGATATGTATGAGAATATATAGGTGAAATATATGTATGAAAACAGAAATCTATGTAAGATTTGAAGCCCAGAAGAGCATTGGGCCCTTGATTGGGATACTTAGATTTGAATTAGGTTCTGCACAGTTGTGTCAGATTAATCAATATACAATGGCATTGGACCTTGTACCTTGGATGATTGAATGTCGAAGGGAACATCCAGTCAAAAAGGGTTAGTCGGTAGTGAAAGGTTAATAAAATAGGTACTTGTCACTTCCTGGGAAGAATGTTGTGTTTATTCCGAGCATAATGAAGTTGTAAAAAAATTATGATTAAATTAAAAGGACACCCTGAAGAGCATCAATGAGAGAGTGAGAGGACAAAAAAGGGTGGTTTGAGTCTTGGTTCACATAGTCCCCCTGTTTGACTTCTTTTTAACAACCCTGGCCTGTCCAAAATAATCTCCATAATATTGCTAACTATAAAACCCTCTTTGCTCAACCGTGTAATTTCTTTTCTCCAAGCTCAAATTGGACAAGTTAAACTTATGGTAATACTCCACTAGAAGACATTGAATGTGACACCCCCCAATGATCACTTTTATGATTAAAAGTAGATAGAAGAAGAATTGAGGAATGAAAGGTTAATAAAATAGGTACTTGTCACTTTTTTTCTGTATGCTTAACAAAACACTCTTGAAATCTTGAGAACTGTTTGCTAATCTTGTTTCCAGAATGTCCTGTCCCCAACTGCTAAACTGCAGAATATACTCCTTCACCCGGTTGAACGCAAACCGCCCACTCGCCCTTACCCATCAAAAAACTTCGCTCCCTGCCCTCCCCAAGGAAAGTATATAAGCTCTGCTTAAGCTCTTCTCAGGGCACTCTGCTCTATTCAAGTTAGCTCTGATCCCCCACATGCTGGACCCCCAATAAACCCTTTGCTGTTGCATGAGATAGCCATTTTTCAAGGATGAAGTTGGAGGCACTGTGGGTTTCAATTCATTCAGGAACCATTAAATGGTGAGGAAGCTCATTTCAATGAAATCTCTGGAGAACGCTCACAGGCAAGTCTTCCCAAAGAGTGGCCAAAAGGTCACATGAAGCAAGCCAGGCACATTGAACTCTACAATGTGAGGTCCATTTGTGTTTTGGCTCTCCACTATGGCTGCCAAATTTTTCATAATAAAATCAAGTGATATCCTGCCTGAGATTCCCAGTGCTCTGTGGAAAACCAACCTGGGACTAGATTTCCGAATCCAAGGGTGAATCTCATGCATGGCCTCCTAAAATCCCAACACAATTCATGGCAATACTTCTCTGAGGTCAGTTCCAGAACTCAGTCTATAAGGGGAATTACCCAAGAGTTCCAGCCCTGGCGGACCCACTCATCTCTTCCAACTGCCACAAAAATGACCACAATTATAGCCAAAACATTCCCACATGGCCCTCATTTTCTTCCATATAGACACTGATCATAACTTCTGGCTAGAGGTTTCCATGAGTGATGCAGCTCAGGACAGTGTCCAATATAAGCTCCCTTGCCCCTCATTTACCTAAAGTCAGTGTGGCCTGGACACCCTTCCTGTGAACCAGGAGTGATCAAATAGGCCTGCCATTATTACTGCTCTGCTTCTACTATTTGAGGCCTACTGACTGTCAGGTATAGATTCTTTATGTGGTTTGTATTCATGAGAGAACACTAGCATATCTGCAGGGCTTTGAAGAACTCATTTGAACCAAGGGTCCATATTCACACTTGATGGAGGTCAGGAACCTAACAGAGGAAGGTGAGAGACTTCATCCACAATGACTGATTTTTTGAATTTTGGTTATGGATGCAAACATGGGATCTTTCTTTAGATCCATCAGGTGCTGACAATCTAAGCCTCAGCTTCACACAGGGCCAAGAGGCTTATTCAGACACATCTCTTTCCAATTAAGCAAAGAGCCACAGGTGATCCCCATTCATTTCCATTTGAATACTGTTTTCTTCAGGCTTCACAAAGGGGTGGCCTGAGCCAAAGACTTTCCTTGCATTCAGGGCAACAGAAAAATAGGTAAGCAAAAGGCCCAAAGCAGGGTTTCCCCACTGAGACTTTCCTGGTCACCCGGATATCTGAGTTTTCTGAGATGCTCACCATTCCCTTCAGCTATCCAGTACATGGCCATGTGACAGAGCTTGGAGGTGGTACATATCTTGGACACAAAACCATGAGCCTATTCTGGAGAGTGTCCAGAATTCAGGAAGAAAACAGGAATTTAGGAAGATAGTAGGTTTTGCCCATTGATAAGGCTAGCCGCAGTCCATTCATAAATTGGCAGTATGAATGCAGGGAAGCTTTCTACTAGACAGAACACACCCATTGATGCATTCTTTTTCTAATACTACAACCACGGACAGAGTGGGATACACAGTAATAGAAACACTCACCTTGTCAGAGAACATACTAGAAACAGTCTTCTCCAAACCAAACAAATTGCCTTTGCTACCTATTCTCAGAACATGAGAGAAAACCACAAACTCACACCCACACTCAAAAAGGCACCTCCTTCCCCAAAGTAGGTCTGTGACTATCCGGAGTGTCCTCTGACGGGTGGGCCATACTATATTTCCCCGAAGTGGACTGTGCTGCCTCTGTTCTGGTCTCCTTGGCCAAATCTGTGAAGTTGTCAGAAGCCAGTGGTGAGCCACTACCTTCTTTCTCAGGAAAGGCCCCTCTTCTTAGCTTTCCTGGCATTTGGCCATCCTCACATCACTAGGTACCAAGAAAGACTGACTCTGTCCTTGGTTAACCCAAACAAGTGAGACCACTGGGACTGGGACTGGGACTGGCTGTGGTTGCCTGACTTCCTGAATCCCAAATTTAGAGAGTTCCATCACCAAGGAAGTCATGTGAGGTAACTTCCTTCATGAAGTTAATGAAGTCACTGCCTTGGCAACCATTTTGTCCTAACAGTTGCTTCCAAGGGTCCCAAGAGGTGCAGGGTACCCCTACTTCCTGTGACATTTTCACAAGTTAGAATGGTATTTCACCATAGGCACCTGGGAACAGCTCTCCACACAAGCCTGGTTTGGTCCATCTTCTCTACATTAAGATGAAAGAGGCTGATTCAGACACATCCTTTCATCCTGACCAGGTTGTTTACCATGGAAGTTGTCTTTTCCTCCCTCAGGTCCTTCATAGCTGTTAACAACTTCTCCAGGGATCATTTCTGCATGGACCTTTGAGGTTCTCAGCAGGTGGAATATCCCCTACACTCCTGTATTGTAAGACCAACTCTGTCCCTGCTTTTCTGTAAAGTTAGATTGAGGGAACAGTGTATGGTTAGGGTAATAACAGGTTAAATTTGGGTTAGGAATCATTCTGTGTGATGAATAATGGTATTGGGAACCTGTGATATTTACAAGAATATATAGGTGAAATATAAGTATAAATACAGAAGTCTGGGTAAGATTTGAAGCCCAGAAGAGCATTGGGCCCTTGATTGGGATACTTAGCTTTGAAATACCTTCTGCACAAATGTCTCAGATAAATTGATAAACAATGGCATAGGACCTTGTAAATTGGATGATTAAATGTAGAAGAAACCATCCACTCAAAAAGGGTAGTTGGTAGGATTAGAAAGATAGTCAGTAGGTTTAGGAAGAAGAGTGAGTATAGGATTTGGACCAAAAGTTCTTTAACAATAGGGTTTCCGGTAGAGAATGAACGTAAATGTCAGCACATGTGAAGAGTCAGTCACAATGATGAACTGGGGAAAATATATAGGGAAGCAGATATGAATAGAGACATTAAGAAATCAGGCAATGTATAAATTGAGTGATAGGATTAGACATTTTCAACAGGGTAGAGGTTGAATACACAATCTTAGGGAGAAACAAATATTTAGCACCAATACGATTGACATTTGAGAGCATTAGGCAATCTGGACTTGGTTGTTTTTAGTAATCCATGCTCACTTTCCATTTAGGCTTTGGTACAATCATAAGTGTGAACTTTGCATTTTGTGTCCAGAATATTAGTGTGATAAAGTGTATATGTAGTTCAGGTGACATGAGTATTTCTTCCACTAATTCTGTGGGCAATATTTTGAAGTTGTATAAATTAGTATTGGGTGTACAAATAGGTATACCCTGTGTCTACGAAAATAGATAAAATGAATGAATAGACCATACTGTGAATAAATAATATAACTGGTTCCAACATTAAATAATGGATTGAATTGATATCTGAAAATATACAGGAAATCTTATATTTATATACATACATTTATTACAACCATTTATACATCTAATGGTAATATTAGGGTTATGGTTTGTCATGAAGAGTGTGTGAGTTTTGCTTCAAAAGTGATTATTGAAACCTAAAATAAAAAGAAGTCTCATGAAAAAAACAGTCAAAAACATGTAGGAATACATGTGTACTGAAGCAGGAAGTGATAAAAAGTGAAACAAATGCCTATAAATTTGCAAACTTGTGAATGAAATATATATCCTATGATGTGCATAAACTGAAGAAATAGTCATGTAACAGTGTTCAATAAAAATAAACGTCAAAATACACATCATGTACCATAGTAATCTACTTGCATTGATGTTAAAGTGGGTCAGTTACTGTAGAAAAATTATGACTTCTCTGCACCATTCACTGAATTTAGATTTCAGCACTAGGAAACAATATATATTTGAGGTGGATGAATATTTCTGAGAATAATTTTGTGAACATTTGATTATAAATCCACATGCATGAATATGAATGCATTTAGGGATTGTATAATAAGACACATATATTTTATATGCTGAAAAATCTGGAGAGTATATATATATATATATATATATATATATATATATATATATATACACACACACACACACACACACACACGCAAATGCACAGATTAAATGGTAGCAATATATATTCCAATCGAAATTCATCATGAAATATATATCATCCACAGATCCAAAAATATTCATTTTACTGAACATGGATTTATGTATTATCTTGTTCAACTAGGAAGCTCACGCATAGTTCTAATTTTCAATTCCAAAAACGTTTAGGAGTAGTGATCTCTTTTCACAATTCGTATCTGCCAAGTCAGCCACCTCACAAAAATGTACATGTGATAAAAGGTAGGAATCTATATGTGCATACAAAAATACATGTGCTGAATAGACTACAGATACAGGGAGACAGGTATTCACATATTTGTTAACTTTAAAACACACGGAGAATTATTTCAATTTAATATTGACTAGATTAATAACACCTACCCTTTATCATACAAAAGGTAAATCCAGCTATACACCATGCCTCCTCCGAACTGCTTGTATTTCTATTCTGTTTTGGTTGTTTTTCTCCATCAATTTATGATTGCCACAGTCTGGCTGGGCACAATTCAGGAGCCACTTGTCAAATAAACTAACTTTATTTTTAGAACTACACACGCCAAAATAATAACTCCTCGGGAAATACCCTCAGAGCACAACTGCCACCACCAGCTTCCCACAAGCTCTCAACCTCTCCACTCCTCCTGCTCTTGAGTTCGATTGGCTGGGTCATTTGGGCAGAGCCAAAAAAGTCCCCCAATGAGCAGCTTGGTAGTTTGAAAGGGTGGGGAAACAGCCCAATGGGCATCACCGCAGAGTAGCCAATCAGCTAGATGTTGCTAGGGCCGCTGTGAGCAAACCATCAGCTGGCAGTCTGAAAGTTTTCTTTGGCCCCTCGGGCTGTGTCTCTCAACATCTCCCCCTCTCTGTTTAAACAACAAGCATGTGGCTTAGGGACCATGCCTGCCTTAGGTTGTCCAATAGTACATATGGTCCTTACCCATTATCGAATGAGCTGACCTCAAGGTGTCAGCCTCCAGTCTTAGGTTGGTACCATTGCAACTGGATCTTACCCGTCACTAACTACAGGTCCAGTATACAGCCACACCTATGGAGAGGACTTTGTACCAGTGGGGGGTTAAGGTTCTTTGTCTCATCTCTGTTGGACCCCAAATTTTAGCTGACTAACCATGACAAGCAGAAGGGAGGAAGATACACCAAGCCAATTGAGGGCTCCTTTTGGAAAAATTGTACCACCGATGACATCATCAGCAAAAATACCCCAACACTACCACAAGTCAATGCACCAACATATTGATCACAATGCATGCAGGTGAGTTCACAATGCATACAAGTGATACATAGTCCAGGAAAGTTCTGCAAGCAGTTCAGTGATGGCTTTTGCAGAAGCTGTAGATTGGTTTTATCTTTGTCTTCACAGGCACTGGGATGAAGATAGGAATTCTGGCAACAATGCCTAAAGAAAAAATTATGTAACATTCCAGAAGGCACTAAAAGAAAACAATTTTCTTAACAATTTACATTGTCTTGAAGAGATTTATTAAATATAATGAAAAGGAAAGGTGAAAGAAAGCAAACAGATCTGTTAACCTCCATTTTTGTTCACATTTTAAAACAATCCTCAACGGGTGTTTACCCAATTTAAATTAAAATATTTACATCACGTGAATAAAAAAAAATATATTTGGATCCATTTTTTCATGAGCGCTCATCACATATGATATATGGTTATGTACATTCAAACATATAACACAAAACACAAGTGTGCACACATAATATAATACATACAACACATAACATAATAGTAAAGGCTTTATAACTTTTTACATGTGAAATCTCCATTGCAAAGTCTAAAAACTCTATAGTCCAAAAATAAAACTGATCAGCAAAACATTAACCTAGGTCTGTATGAGCTCAAAAAACAAAAAAGAACTTCATGATATGGGAAAGGGGAATAATAAAATAGATATTGAAAAAAACATCCTGGTTCTGTCACAGATGTAAGAATAGCCAAACTGGAGTTCTGGATATCAGCTGTAATTGATTTGAGCCAAATCATCTTCTTTTGGGTCTGTAGAAATCTCTTTAGTTAATCTCTCTGGAATCCAAATCGGCTCCTGTTCTCCCTGTGAAAACACACAAACAGGCCCCCGACTCCAGACAATTACTGGGTCAGGACCTTTCCATTGTCCTGTTAGAATATCCTTCCAAAGTACCTTGGGCTTATGTACATTTTTTGGACATATATGCCTTTCTGCAGCACTAAGCCCTGTTGAATCCAAATTTAAAAAGTTTAGAGTAAAAAGGGTTATTTTGAGTTTATCTTTGGGGAATATATACCCCTTCCCAATTCCTTCTTTTTGCTTTAGTAAGTACGTTTTAATAGTTTGATGTGCTCTTTCAACTATACCTTGTCCCTGCTGATTGTATGGGACTCCTGTTATATGAGTGATGCCAAATGATGAGCAAAATTGTTTAAAATAGGTAGAAGTATAACCAGGGGCATTATCTGTTTTTAACTGTTTTGGAACACCCACAGTGGCAAAATTTTGTAAGCAATGAGCTATAACATCTTTAGTTTTTTTCTCCGACAAGAAGGGAGCCCATCAAAAATCCAGAAGAAGTATCAACTGTAACATGCAAATATTTTAATTTTCCAAATTCTGGCAAGTTTGTGACGTTCATCTGCCAAATATGGTTAGGTATCAATCCTCTAGGATTGACTCGAAGATTAACGTGTGGTAGAAAGGTCACACAATTTTGACATTGTTTTATTATTTGTCTAGATTTTTTCTTAGTTATTTTAAAGCACTTTTGTAAACTATTAGGATTGACATGGAACTTTTTATGAAAATTTGTAGCTTCTTCTACTATAGAGAAAATATGTATGTCATGTGTAGTTTTATCTGCTAAATCATTGTCCAAACTAAGGGCTCCAGGCAATCCTGTATGTGTTCTGATATTTTCTATAAAGAACAGATCTTTTCTGTCCAAGATTAGACTTTGTATAGTGGAAAGCAAAGAGAAAACAGTAGAGGAAGGGGAAATCCTACCAGCATCTTCAAGGGATACTATAGCATTAACTATATTCTGACTATCGGAAAATAAATTAATTACAGAATCTTTAAACATCACAAAAGCTTGTAATACTGCATTAAGCTCTACCTTTTGAGATGATTGTTTGGGTACTAGAAATGTAAAAGTTTGATCAGGTGTAACTATTGCTGCTGTACCATTATTTGACCCATCAGTGAATATATTTGGAGCATTCATGATAGGTGTTTTGCTTGTCATTTTTGGAAAAATTACAGGATGAAATGATCAAAAAGACAATAAAGGGATCCAACATGGCGGCCGGCGAGGAAGCTGCACTTTCAATATCTCCACATTAACGGGATCAGAAACACCAATTAAAACAGCTACATTCTACCTACTGAGGATCTTCTAGCAAAATTCCGTTGAAAGGAGACCTGCCGAGAATTAGTAAGTTTATTAGACGTGACAGTTTGCCCGAGAGAAGTGAAACTTGACCGGCAGCGCGGGCTCAGAGTCCAATCCCGCGGCCACCCGCTGCTTCTGCAAGCGGCAGGCGGCCCAGAGCAGCGCGGCAGAAGGGTCCCCGCCCAGCCAGCAGACAGCTCCCGCCATCCTGGCTACCCTGGCGGCCCTGCTTTCGCTCGGCGAACAGCCACCCCACCCGGCTGGTTCTTAGCCACGCGGCTGCAGTAACCCGGCTTTACAAGCGGCCCCCGGCGGCCCTGCTCGGCGAGAAGGGTCCCCGCCCGGCCGGCAGACAGCTACCACCATTCCACTCTTGTTCTGCAAACAGCCACCCCGCCCGCCTGGTTCTTAGCCACGCGGCTGCAGCCACCCGGCTTTACAAGCACCCCCGGCGGCCCTGCTCGGCGAGAAGGGTCCCCGCCCTGCCGGCAGACAGCTCCCGCCATTCCGCTCTTGTTCTGCAAACAGCCACCCCGCCCGCCGGGTTCTTAGCCACGAGGCTGCAGCCGCCCGGCTTTACAAGCGCCCCCGGCGACCCTGCTCGGCGAGAAGTGTCCCTGCCCGGCCGACAGACAGCTTCCGCCATCCCGGCTACCCTGGCGGTCCCGCTCTTGCTCTGCAAACAGCCACCCCGCCCGCCTGGTTCTTAGCCACGAGGCTGCAGCCGCCCGGCTTTACAAGCGCCCCCGGCGGCCCTACTCTTCGAGAAGGGTCCCTGCCTGGCCGACAGACAGTTTCCACCATCCCGGCTACCTTGGCGGCCCCGCTCTCGCCCTGCAAAAAGCCACCCCACCCGCCTGGGTCTTAGCCACGTGGCTGCAGCCACCTGGCTTTGCAAGCGCCCCCGGCGGCCCTGCTCGGCGAGAAGGGTCCCCGCCCTGCCGGCAGACAGCTCCCGCCATTCCGCTCTTGCTCTGCAAACAGCCACCCCGCCCGCCTGGTTCTTAGACACGAGGCTGCAGCCGCCCGGCTTTACAAGCGCCCCCGGCGACCCTGCTCAGTGAGAAGGGTCCCTGCCCGGCCAACAGACAGTTTCCGCCATCCCGGCTACCCTGGCGGTCCCGCTCTTGCCCTGCAAACAGCCACCCCGCCCGCCTGGGTCTTAGCCACGCGGCAGCAGCCACCCGGCTTTACAAGCGCCCCCGGCGGCCCTGCTCTGCGAGAAGGGTCCCCGCCCTGCCGGCAGACAGCTCCCGCCATTCCGCTCTTGCTCTGCAAACAGCCACCCCGCCCGCCTGGTTCTTAGCCACAAGGCTGCAGCCGCCCGGCTTTACAAGCGCCCCCAGCGGCCCTGCTCGTCGAGAAGGGTCCCTGCCCGGCCAGCAGACATCTCCCACCATCCCGGCACTCCTGGCGGCCCGCCCGCTCTGCGAAGGGTCACCCCGCCCGGCTCTTAGCCACGGGGGCGCCATATGCCTGGCTCTGTGGGCGCCACCGGCGGCCCAGCGCAGCCAGAAGGGTCCCCGCCTGGCCCGACAGAAGGCACGTGCCCTTCCGGCTCTGCAAACGGCCCTGCCCACCCAGGAAAGGGCTCCCCCCCTTGAGAGGATGGGAAGGAAATCTAACCAAGCCTCTATGAATTAGCGAACTGGGATCTAAAACCAGAGATTGTGTCAGACCAGAGACAAGCCAGTTCCACCTCTCCCTTCGGTCACTCCTGCAAGGACCCAGGGGCCCGCCATAGCAGAGAGGGGAAGTCACCAAAGATCGGCCAAAGAGATTCCTTCCCAGCGGACTCTAAATTAGCAGGAGCGGCGAGGGAGCCGGCCGGAGCTGGCGGGAACCGCGGCAGCGGCACGGGAACCGGCGGGAGCTGAGGCGGTGCTGACGCAGGAGCCGGCGGGAGCCGCGCGGCGCGGGTCTCCCAGCTACAGCTCCCACCAGTGCTGACAACTGAGGTCTCTTGCACCAGATACGGGGGCGTGGCTACCAGAAGGTAAGCAAATTTGCTGGGGGTTCTCAGCCCCAAGCTCTACAAACTTAGGGCCTGAGGGAGGCAAACAAGGAGAGTGTGCCCAGGCACTAATGAAACAGCTGCTCCATGCGTGTGCAAGGTAGGCGGAACCGTGACCACCGACAAAACAGGCCCAGTGGCCCGCCAGATACATCGCCTCGGTCGGGGGAGGGGCAGAGCCGCCACCAGCGCCTTTTAGGTAGACAGATCTGCAACCGACAGACAGAACAGGCCTAGTGGTCAGCGGAGGGGCAAAGCCGCTGCTCACGCCTGCAAGGTAGGCGGACCTGTGACCACCGAAAGAACAGGCCCATCGAAAGTACAGGTACAGCAGCCTCCTGGCGTGGAAGGCACATTGCCTCAATTGGAGGAGGGGCAGAGCCACCGCCAAAGCCTGCGAGGGAGACTTTGCAGCTATACAAGAGCAATATAAATATATAGGGGGAAAAATCAATAACACAACAGTTTCACCAAGCAGAAAGAAACGCGATCAGTATGAAAAGACAAGGAAAGAAAGGACCACAAGCAATGCAGGTCAACTCAACTTTAGAAGAGGTAATATCTGCAGCAGATGGAATGTCAGATAAAGAATTCAGGATATACATGCTTCAGATGATCTGGAGTCTCAAGGAAGACATTAGACAGCAAAATCAGACAATGAAAGACCACTTCGACCACTTCGACAATAAATTACATAAACAAATCCAAGAAGCAAAAGATCAATTATACAGGGAGATAGAGGTTATAAAAAACAAACAAACAGAAATCCTGGAAATGCAGGAAACAATAAACCAACTTAAAAACTCAATTGAGAATACTACCAGCAGAGTAGAACACTTAGAAGATAGAACATCAGACAATGAAGACAAAGTATTTCAACTGGAGAAGAACATAGACAGCTCAGCAAAGCTGTTAAGAAACCATGAGCATAACATTCAAGAAATATGGGATAACATAAAGAGACCCAACTTAAGGGTCATGGGGATTCAGGAAGGTATTGAGGTCCAAACCAAAGGAATGAACAATCTATTCAACGAAATAATACGAGAAAACTTCCCAGACTTGAAGAATGAGACAGAATCCCAAATCCTAGAAGCCTACAGAACGCCGAATGTGCAAAATCATAAGAGATCCACACCTAGACACATTATAATGAAGATGCCCAACATACAGAATAAGGAGAGAATTTTAAAAGCTACAAGAGAAAGGAAGCAAATTACATTTAGGGGTAAACCAATCAGGATAACAGCTGATCTTTCAACACAGACTCTGAAAGCTAGAAGATCCTGGAATAACATATTTCAAACACTGAAAGAAAAGGGGTTCCAACCAAGAATTGTGTATCCCGCGAAATTAAGCTTCAGGATGGAAGATGAAATTAAAACCTTCCATGATAAACAAAAGTTAAAAGAATTTGCAGCTAGAAAACCAGCTCTTCAAAACATCCTCGGCAAAATATTACAGGAAGAGGAAATGGAAAATATCAATGAAAACCAACAGCGGGAGGTAGTACAGTAAAGGTGGGGGGGAATAATCAAAGAGGAAAACAAACCATGTTTAGTAACATAAATAAACAAATATGGCTGGAAGAACAACCCATATCTCAATAATAAATCTAAATGTTAATGGCTTAAACTCACCAATTAAGAGACACAGGCTAGCAGAATGGATCACTAAACAAGACCCAACAATATGCTGCCTTCAGGAGACGCATTTGATAGGAAAAGACATACATAGACTGAAGGTGAAAGGTTGGGAAAAATCATATCACTCATATGGACTTCGGAAACAAGCAGGAGTATCCATACTCATTTCAAATAAAATAGATTTCAAGCCAAAGTTAATCAAAAGGGATGAAGAGGGACACTACATACTTCTCAAGGGAACCATACACCAACAAGACATAACAATCATAAATATATATGCCCCAAACAATGGTGCAGCTATGTTCATCAAACAAACTCTTCTCAAGTTCAAGAGTCTAATAGACCACCATACAATAATCATGGGAGACTTCAACACACCTCTCTCACCACTGGACAGATCTTCCAAACAAAAGTTGAATAAGGAAACTATAGAGCTCAATAACACAATTAATAACCTAGACTTAATTGACATATATAGAATATACCACCCAACATCAAGCATTTACACTTTTTTCTCAGCAGCACATGGATCCTTCTCAAAAATAGATCATATATTATGTCACAGGGCAACTATTAGACAATATAAAGGAGTAGAGATAATACCATGCATATTATCTGAACATAATGGAATGGAATTGAAAATCAACGATAAAAGAAGTAAGGAAAAATCATGCATCACTTGGAGAATGAACAATAGGTTACTGAATGATCAATGGGTTATAGAAGACATCAAGGAGGAAATTAAAAAAATTCTTAGAGATAAATGAAAACACAGACACAACATATCGGAATCTATGGGACACATTGAAAGCAGTTCTAAGAGGAAAATTTATTGCTTGGAGTTCATTCCTTAAAAAAAGAAAAAACCAACAAATAAATTATCTAATACTTCAACTCAAAATCCTAGAAAAAGAAGAGCAAAACAACAGCAAAAGAAGTAGAAGACAAGAAATAATTAAAATCAGAGCTGAAATTAATGAAATCGAAATGAAAGAAACAATTGAAAAAATTGACAAAACTAAAAGTTGGTTCTTTGAAAAAATAAATAAAATCGACAGACCCTTAGCCACGCAAACTAAGAGAAGAAGAGAGAGAACTCAAATTACCAGCATACGGGATGAAAAAGGCAATATCACAACAGACACTTCAGAAATACAGAAGATTATCAGAAATTATTTTGAATTCTTATACTCCAATAAAATAGAAGATAGTGAAGGCATCGATAAATTTCTTAAGTCATATGATTTGCCCAGATTGAGTCAGGAGGATATTGACAACCTAAACAGACCAATATCAATTGAGGAAATAGAAGATACCATCAAAAGACTACCAACTAAGAAAAGCCCAGGACCGGATGGGTATACAGCAGAGTTTTACAAAACCTTTAAAGAGGAATTAACACCAATACTTTTCAAGCTATTTCAGGAAATAGAAAAAGAGGGAGAACTTCCAAATTCATTCTATGAGGCCAACATCACCCTGATTCCTAAACCAGACAAAGACACTTCAAAGAAAGAAAACTACAGACCAATATCTCTAATGAGCCTAGATGCAAAAATCCTCAATAAACTTCTGGCGAACCGGATACAAAAACATATCAAAAAAATTGTGCACCATGATCAGGTAGGATTTATCCCTGGGATGCAAGGTTGGTTCAATATACGGAAATCAATAAATGTTATTCACCACATCAACAGGCTTAAAAATAAGAACCATATGGTCATCTCGATAGATGCGGAAAAAGCATTCGACAAAGTACAGCATCCCTTTATGTTCAAAACTCTAGAAAAACTAGGGATAACAGGAACATACCTCAACATTGTAAAAGCAATCTATGCTAAGCCTCAGGCTAGCATCATTCTGAATGGAGAAAAACTGAAGGCATTCCCTCTAAAATCTGGAACAAGACAGGGATGCCCTCTCTCACCACTTCTGTTCAACATAGTTCTCGAATAACTGGCCAGAGCAATTAGACAGACGAAAGAAATTAAAGGCATAAAAATAGGAAAAGAAGAACTCAAATTATCACTATTTGCAGATGACATGATTCTATACCTAGCAGACCCAAAAGGGTCTACAAAGAAACTATTAGAGCTAATAAATGAATTCAGCAAAGTGGCAGGCTATAAAATCAACACGCATAAATCAAAGGCATTCCTGTATAGCAGCAACAAATCCTCTGAAATGGAAATAAGGACAACCACCCCATTCACAATATCCTCAAAGAAAATAAAATACTTGGGAATCAACCTAACAAAAGAGGTGAAAGACTTATACAATGAAAACTACAGAACCCTAAAGAGAGAAATAGAAGAAGATCTTAGAAGATGGAAAAATATACCCTGTTCATGGATAGGTAGAAGTAACATCATCAAAATGGTGATATTACCAAAAGTTCTCTATAGGTTTAATGCAATGCCAATCAAAATCCCAACGGCATTTCTTGTAGAAATAGAGAAAGCAATCATGAAATTCATATGGAAAAATAAAAGACCCAGAATAGCAAAAACAATTCTAAGCAGGAAATGTGAATCAGGCGGTATAGCAATACCAGACTTCAAACTATACTACAGAGCAATAGTAACAAAAACAGCATGGTACTGGTACCAAAACAGGCAGGTGGACCAATGGTACAGAATAGAGGACACAGAAACCAATCCACAAAACTACAACTATCTTATATTTGATAAAGGGGCTAAAAGCATGAAATGGAAGAAGGATAGCATTTTCAACAAATGGTGTTGGGAAAACTGGAAATCCATATGCAACAAAATGAAACTGAATCCCTTTCTCTCGCCATGCACAAAAGTTAACTCAAAGTGGATCAAGGAACTTGATATCAAATCAGAGACATGGCGTCTGATAGAAGAAAAAGTTGGCTATGATCTACATACTGTGGGGTCGGGCTCCAAATTCCTCAATAGGACACCCATAGCACAACAGTTAATAACTAGAATCAACAATGGGACTTACTAAAACTAAACAGTTTTTTCTCAGCAAAAGAAACAATAAGAGAGGTAAACAGGGAGCCTACGTCCTGGGAACAAATCTTTACTCCTCACACTTCAGACAGAGCCCTAATATCTAGAATATACAAAGAACTAAAAAAATTAGACAATGAGATAACGAATAACCCAATCAACAAATGGGCCAAGGACCTGAACAGAAATTTCTCAGAGGAGGACATACAATCAATCAACAAGTATATGAAAAAATGCTCACCATCTCTAGCAGTCAGAGAAATGCAAATCAAAACCACCCTAAGATACCATCTCACTCCAGTAAGATTGGCAGCCATTAGGAAGTCAAACAGCAACAAGTGCTGGCGAGGATGTGGGGAAAAGGGTACTCTTGTACATTGCTGGTGGGACTGCAAATTGGTGCGGCCAATTTGGAAAGCAGTATGGAGATTTCTTGGAAAGCTCGGAATGGAACCACCATTTGATCCAGCTATTCCACTACTCGGTCTATTCCCTAAAGACCTAAAAAGAGCACACTATAGGGACACTGCTACATCCATGTTCATAGCAGCACAATTCACAATAGCAAGACTGTGGAACCAACCTAGATGCCCTTCAATAGACGAATGGATAAAAAAAATGTGGCATTTATACACAATGGAGTATTACTCTGCATTAAGAAATGACAAAATCATAGAATTTGGAGGGAAATGGATGGCATTAGAGCAGATTATGCTAAGTGAAGCTAGCCAATCCCTTAAAAACAAATGCCAAATGTCTTCTTTGATATAAGGAAAGTAACTAAGAACAGAGCAGGGAAGAAGAGCATGAGAAAAAGATTAACATTAAACAGGGATGAGAGGTGGGAGGGAAAGGGAGAGAGAAGGGAAATTGCATGTAAATGGAAGGAGACCCTCAGGGGTATACAAAATTACATACAAGAGGAAGTGAGGGGAAAGGAGGGAAAATATAAGGGGGAGAAATGAATTACAGTAGAGGGGGTAGAGAGAGAAGAGGGGAGGGGAGGGGGGAGGGGGGATAGTGGAGGATGGGAAAGGCAGCAGAATACAACAGACTCCAGAATGGCAATATGTAAATCAATGGATGTGCAACTGAAGTGATTCTGCAATCTGTATATGGGGTAAAAATGGGAGTTCATATCCCACTTGAATCAAAGTGTGAAATATGATATATCAAGAACTATGTAATGTTTTGAACAACCTACAATAAAAATTAATTAAAAAAAAAAGACAATAAAGGATTAGATGGTAAGTGATTATCAAATGAAATATTAGATTTGCACATGATTATTGCCCAAGTATTTAACTCATTAGCTAACTCATCAATTTGATTCAGAGTATATGGAGTAATTATTTTATTGGGAGAAATTCCAAACACTTCCTTTGCTGCTTTTGTTCTTTTCAGTATTAATTGTCCTACAGCCTCAGTATACCGATTAAGAATATTGTTAGGGGAATAAGATAAATGCATCCATAATAATGGACCTTCTTGCCAAAATACTCCTGTAGTAATATTTTTTGTTGGTAGTACAATAAATAATAAAGACAAACTTAAATCAATTCTATCCAAATGCATATTTTCCATATATGTTTCAATAATTTTTAATGCCTTTCTTGTTTCAGGCGTTAACATGCGGGGTGAATTTGGATCTGATGGACCTTTTAGGATATCAAAAAAGGTTCCAACTCTATTATGCGTATACCTAGATAAGGCGTTATCCAATTTATGTCTCCTAATAACATTTGAAAGTCATTAAGTGATTTGAGTTGATCTATTCGTACTTGAATTTTTGGTGGACAGATCATGGTTGAGGATAATAGAACTCCTAAATAATTAATTGGAAAATTTAATTCTACTTTATCTATTGTTATCTCTAGTTTATATTTTTTAATATGTTTTTAAGTGTGGCATAACATTCTAGCAATGTGTTTTTAGCTTTGTGTGCTAATAATATATCATCCATATAGTGAAATATTTGTAGTTCAGGATTTTGATTTCTAAGTGGCTGGATTACTTTGTTAACATAAATTTGACACATAGTTGGGCTATTAGCCATCCTTTGAGGGAGTACTTTCCATTTGTATCTCTGATCAGGACCTTCATGATTCAGTGCAGGGTTAGTAAATGCAAAACATGGACTATCCTAAGGTTGAATTGGAAATGAAAAAAAAATCTTTAATATCTATACATAAATCATACCAAGTTTTGGCAAAGCAGATAATTGTGGAATCCCCGATTGAGCATGTCCCATAATAACCATCTCATTATTAATGCCTCTTAAATCTTGCAATAATCTCCATTTACCAGATTACTTTTTGATGACAAAACTGGGAGTATTATGGGGAGATACAGATGGTTTTATATGTCTTCTGCTAATTGTTGTTTGACCAGATCATGGGCTGCTGGTACCTTTTCTTTAGTCAGGGTCCACTGAGGAACCCATACTGGTCTTTCTTATTTCCAAGTAATTTTTATTGTCTTAGTGTCCCTTTCTTAAAATCCAACCCATTTCTGTCTGTTCCTTGATCTATTAGTATTGGAGCTGCTATACCTTGATATTGTTTTTCTAATCTTTTCCCTATCCTAAAACCTTGTCTAACCATAATTGTGGGTATATTTTAATTGATGTTTTTTGTTAATTTCAAACCTAATTCATCTAGGACATCTCATCCCCTTAAATTTACGGGAAGATGATCCATACATATGGCTAGATAGTTCCTTCACATCCTTCAGGATCCTTCCAATCTAATACCATTGCTCTTCGATGGGGATTAGTCGCCAATTCTAGGCCTTGAAGTGTTTGAGTGGATGGTTGTAATGGCCAATATTTTGGCCACTCTGGACGAGAGATGATGCTAAGTTCTGCATCTGTATCCAGTAGCCCATTTAATTCATGTCCTTGAATATTTAGTGTTAGTATGGGGCAAGAATCTAACTTTAGAGAAAACATAGCCAAATCTACATCTGTGCAGCCTAATCCCTTGGAACCTCTTTCTACAACATGACTGGAAAATTTATCATGTAAGCGTGGTATTATTAGTAACTGTGCTATTCTGTCTCTTGGTGAAATTACTGATATACCCTTTGGAGAACTGGCTATAATTTTTATTTCACCTTCATAATTAGGGTCAATTACCCCAGGACTTATCATAAGTCCTTTTAGAGTAGAAGAGCTGCGTCCCAATAATAAGCCTACTGCTCCTTGGGGAAGAGGTTTTTTACCCCTGAGAGAATGATTTGAACCCCCATCTCTGGAGTTAGTACTGCTCTGACAGAGGTGCAGATGTCCAACCCTGCACTCCCTCTAGTTTGTCTGTTGAGGGCTCTGATGGACAATGTGTCTTTGGCACTAGCCTGATGGGGTTGCTGGGTTCCTCCAGTGCTCCGTATATTTGTGGTTTGGGGCCCCAGAGCATTGGGTCCCCCTGTCCATTTTCTGGCAATGTAACCTGATGCCTTTCTCCATGATATCATGGATAAACACCTGGTCCTTGTTTGTTTTTTGATAATATACTACCCTCTATGGTGGTTTGAGAATGGCATTCATTAGTCCAATGTCTCCCTCTATGGCATCCTGGGCAAATACCCTGTATTCTACTCCTTTGATACCTAGTTTTGTTAAACCCTCCTCTTATGGGGCAATTCCTTTTAAAATGTCCTGTTTTTTCACAATTGTAGCATGTTCTTGTCCTGGCATCTAAAGCCTATTTTACTGCAGCTGCCACGACTTGCCCTTGTTCTAAAGCCTGTTTTACTGCAGCTGCCATGACTTGCTCTTGTTCATTAATGTCTCTACATAATTTAATATATGGGAATTGGAGCATTTTAGAAAAATCAGACATCAGTGTGTCTTGTAAAGTCTCAGTAGAGAAACTCTACTTTGGCCCATTTGCTTACCTATTGTTAATTTGCCCAGAATGTCAGGAAGCTCTTTGTCTCAGGGCACACCTTTGTGAAGCCTGAAGCACACAGTTTTCAAATGGAAATGAACGGGCATCACCAGTGGGTATTTGCTAAATTGCTTTGGAAAGGGATGTGTCTGAATCAGCCTCTTTGATCTGTGTGAGGCTGTGGCTTACATTCTCATCACCTGATGGATCATTCCGTGTGTGAATCCATAACCAAAATGGCCAAAAGAGCAGTCCCTGTGCATGAAGTCTCTCACCTTCCTCTGTAAGGCTCCTGACCTCCATCAAGGGAGAATAGGGATTTTTTGTGTCAAATGAGTTCTTCAAAGCCCTGGAGAGTCTAGCACATAGGTTCTTGGGTTTTCTCATGACTCCAGTTCACATAAAAATATCTATACCTGACAGTCAGTAGGCCTCAAATTGGAGAAGCCTAGGCGTATTAAGGGCAGGCCTATTTGATCACACCTGGTTCACAGGAAGGGTGTCCAGGCCACCATGACTTTAGGCAATGAGGGGCAAGGGAGCTTATTTTGAACACTCTCTTGGACTTCGCCGCTCATGGAAACCTCCAGACAGAGCTTAGAATGAGAGTGAATATATGGAAGAAGATGAGGGCCATGTGGGAGTGTTTTGATTTTAATTGTCATCATTTGTGTGGTAGTTGGAAGATATGACTGGGTACACCTGGGCTGAAATCTGGTGTGATTCCCCTTAGAGACTGGGTTCTGGAACTGACCTTAGAGAAGTATTATCATGAAATGTGTTGGGATTTTAGTTGGCCACGCATGAGAGTCGCCCTTGGAAACCGAGATCTAGGCCCTGGTTTGCTTTCCACAGAGCACTGGGAATCTCAGCCAGGATATCACATGGTTTTATTCTGAAAGACATGGCAGCCATAGATGAGAGTCAAAACACACATGGACCTCACATTGTAGACAGCACTAGGTCTGGGTTCATGTGACCTTCTGGCCACTCTTTGGGAAGCCTTGCCTCAGAGATTTCACCAGAGCTTTCATTCAAATGAGCTTCCTCACCATTGAATGATTCCTGAATGTATTTAAACCACAATGCCTCCAACATCAATCTTGAAAAATGGCTAGATAAATACCATGAAATTTTTGAAATTCCCATGACCATGAAAATGGTGTAAGAACAGAGATGCCAGT